>NW_028270143.1:66013580-66164958 GCF_037043375.1 Chiloscyllium plagiosum | reverse complement strand
ATGATCTCTGGAATGGTAGGCGTATCATACGATGAATGGCTGAGGATCCTGGAATTATATTCATTCGCGTTCAAATGGTTGAGGGGAGAACTAATAGAAACTTACAAGATAATGTATGGCTTAGAAAGGGTGGACGCTGGGAATTTGTTTCCATTAGGCAGGGAGCCTAGGACCCGTGGGCACAGCCTTCGAATTAGAGGGGGTCAACTTAGAATGGAAATGTGGAGACATTTCTTCAGCCAGAGAGTTGTGGGCCTGTGGAATTCATTGCCATGGAGCGCAGTGGAGACCAGGACGTTAAATGTCTTCAAAGCAGAGATTGATAAATTCTTGATCTCACAAGGAATTTTGGGCTGTGGGAGAGTGCAGGTGAGTGGAGTTGAATTGCCCATCAGCCATGATTGAATGGCTGAGTGGACTCAATGGGCCAAATAGCCTTACTTCCACTCTTATGTCTTATGATCTTATGATAACACTGAGTAATAATATACAACCTGTTGGCGGTTTATTTATCTAGCTTTAGTTATGGTGATCTTCGCTGGGGTTTGCTCTATATTTTCAGAATGGTGGTTAGAGTTGCTTCTTTCATATTATATTTCAGACCGTGTTCTAGTTGTAAGAGGTTACTCACTGTATCCAGTTGTAATTTGTCATTTGTTTTGTCAAACTGTCATGTCACTTGGTTTTCGCACTTAAAATTTTGATTATGGATATATGCCAATGATTTCTGTTAGATTCCAGAAGCCATCAGTTAGGCTTGAACTTCTGGTGTGATGTTCAGTTTTGGTAGTTCATTACCCATATACCTGTGATAGGGTTAGGTATTATATACCCCTGGGTATCAACTAATGATGGTTGGATGTTTGCTAAATAGTAGTTCCATGTTGGTTCCATAGTGTGATGGCTGCAGTTTCAGATTGGGTCACTGCATTTGGTTCAGACAGTGTCGTGTAGCCTATGATCTGATGATCTGTGTTGCAGAGTTGAGATCTTCTCCCAATACAAGCTCTGGGCTTCCGACAGTGGTTATGATCCATTTCACTGTCTTGATGATAATAATTCGGAGATGCCGGTGTTGGACTGGGGTGTACAAAGTTAAAAATCACACAACACCAGGTTATAGTCCAACAGGTTTAATTGGAAGCACACTAGCTTTCGGAGCGACGCTCCTTCATCAGGTGATCACAATCACCTGATGAAGGAGCATCGCTCCGAAAGCTAGTGTGCTTCCAATTAAACCTGTTGGACTATAACCTGGTGTTGTGTGATTTTTAACTTTGATGATAATAAACTTTGTCAGTAGTGATGGAGCGATCACATGGCAGAACTTGCAAAGAAAATTGTGACTATGTAGACGTTGTACTCAATGTAAGAGTATAAATAGTTAACACAAAGTTGAATAAAAAGTAAATATGAAGAAAGGACCTTAACCAAAGTAGAGCTTTTAATCTTTTCCAAGACTCACCACCTTAATAACAGAAGGTGACAGCAGATGAGAGATGCAGTAGCAGAGAGTCAAAAGCATTAAAAGAACAGACATTGTGGCAGCCACCAGTAAATCAACCAGGCCAATACTATTTTATATGTGACAGACAGCATTGCTGATGATGTTTTAGTAACTTGGGTGAAAACTGAAAAAAAAAACAATGTTTATGATGAGGCTACCAGATCTTCAGATACATATTGTGGTCCAGAGACCAGCAAATAACAGTTTAAATGTAAGACCCCACTGATTGGATATTGCAGTATAAAGGGAGATGAATCATCAAGACTTCATATGTGATTCAAAATCAAGAATTTTGTTTACTCAGCAGAAAAGTTTGTATACATCTGAGACTTACTTACAAAGGTCAATGAAGTGGATAGGTAGACAAACAAGTTGAAACAACTGAATTCCAAAGACCTGGAGAAGTTATAATTTCTTGGTGAACCATTGCTTCAATTTTATACTTCACTTTTCACAAAAGAAGATTGTGGGCACTTTTAGATTTGAGTGGGCTAATTGGCTCAGCACTGCATTTATATCTTTTATATCTTTTATAATTTTCCCCTCTCACCCTAAACATATGCCCTCTAGTTCTGGACTCCCCAACCTCAGGAAGAAGACTTTGCCTATTTACCCTATCCATGTGCCTCATAATTTTGTAAACCTCTACAAGGTCAAATACTCTGACCAATAAAGGAAAGCATACCAAATGCCTTCTTCACTATCCTATCTATCTGTGACTTCACTTTCAAGGAGCTATGAACCTGCACTCCAAGGTCTCTTTGTTTAGCAACACTCCCTAGGACCTTACCATTAAGTGTATAAGTCCTGCTAAGATTTGCTTTCCCAAAATGCAGCACCTCACATTTATCTGAATTAAACTCCATTTGCCACTTCTCAGCCCATTGGCCCATCTGGTCAAGATCCTGTTTTAATCTGAGGTAACCCTCTTCGCTGTCCACTACACCTCCAATTTTGGTGTCATCTGCAAACTTACTAACTGTACATCTAATGCTCGCATCCAAATCATTTATGTAAATGACAAAACGTAGAGGACCCAGCACCGGTCCTTGTGGCACTCCACTGATCACAGGCCTCCAGTCTGAAAAACAACCCTCCACCACCACCTTCTGTCTTCTACCTTTGAGATAGTTCTGTATCCAAATGGCTAGTTCTTCCTGTATTCCATGAGATCTAACCTTGCTAATCAGTCTCCCATGGGGAACTTGTCGAATGCCTTACTGAAGTCCATATAGATCACATCTACTTCTCTGCCCTCATCAATCCTCTTTGTTACTTCCTCAAAAAACTCAGTCAAGTTTGTGAGACGTGATTTCCCACACACAAAGCCTGTTGACTATCCCTAATCAGTCCTTGCCTTTTCAAATACATGTACATTCTGTCCCTCAGGATTCCCTCCAACAACTTGCCCACCACCGCGTCAGGCTCACTGGTCTATAGTTCCCTGGCTTGTCCTTACCACCCTTCTTAAACAGTGGCACCACGTTTGCCAACCTCCAGTCTTCCGGCACCTCACCTGTGACTATCGATGATACAAATATCTCAGCAAGAGGCCCAGCAATTACTTCTCTAGCTTCCCACACAGTTCTAGGGTACACCTGATCAAGTCCTGGGGATTTATCCACTTTTATGCATTTCAAGACAACCAGAACTTCCTCCTCTGTAATATGGACATTTTGCAAGATGTCACCATCTACTTCCCTACAGTCTATATTTTCTATATCCTTTTCCACAGTAAATACTGATGCAAAATTCTCATTAAGTATCTCCCCCATTTTCTGTGGCTCCACACAAAGGCCACCTTGCTGATCTTTAAGGGACCCTATTCTCTCTCTAGTTACCCTTTTGTCCTTAATAGAAATCCACTCTATGGAATCAATGGATGATAGGTTGGTGAAGCTAGTAAAGCATATCATTTTCATTGAACTTGATGTTAACTGTGGTTTCTGGCAGCTCCCACTAGATGAGAAATCTAGATGTAACAGTCATCACAGCATTTGAAAGATAATGCTTTAATTGTTTACTTTTTGGCATTACCACTGCACCTGAAACCTCCTAAAGAACAATAACAAACATCTGAGAGGGATTTGAAGGAATTATCTCCCATTTTTGCAGCAACAGTGGAAGCAGTGAGAGCGAGGACCAGGGGGCTACCAGGAATGTAAATTAATCCTTTGATAACTTATCTCATGAATAGGCAGAGCACATGCTGAGCAGGAGCAGACACGGGACAGCTGAGTAAGTGACATAATATATTTGGGCAGTTGCTTTACCTGAAATACTACCAAGGTAGTGTCTCCCACCCATCCTCCTCCTCTGACGAAAATGAATGGTTCTGTGCACCGATTCAGTAAGGTTACTAGCTTTTTTTTCAATAGTCGTTTTGGGAATTCAGAACAATAGGAATAGATGTTAGGACAGTTGCATCCTCCTTCTATAAGATGTGGGAGGTAAGGGTCACCCCGAGTATCCCCACTGACTTCATCTGTGGGAAGTGCACCCAACGCCAGTTCCTAGGAAACCATGTTAGGGTACTGAAGCTGGAGCTGGATGAACTTTGGATCATTCAAAGGTGGAGGGGTTAATAGAGAGGAGTTACAGGGAGGTAGTCTCACCTCAGGTACAGGAAAAAAAGATAGCTGGGTGACCAGCAGGAGAGGGAAACGGAACAGGCAGGCAGGCAGGGATGTGGCCGTTCCCGGAAGGCATGCTGCCTTCCAGGTGCCAGAGTCCAGGATGTCTCTGATTGAGTCTACAAGATTCTGAAGGGGGAGGGTGAGCAGTCAGAAGTTGTGGTGCATGTTGGCACCAGTGACATAGCTAGGAAAAGGGATGAGGATGTAAAAAATGATTTCTGGGAGTTAAGTTGGAAGCTAAAGAGCAGGACAAGCAGAATAGTAATCTCAGGATTACTACTGGTGCCATGTGCTAGTGAGGCGAGGAACAGGGAGTGAGTGCAGCTAAACACGTGGCTACCAGGATGGTGCAGGAGGAATGGCTTCAGATATGTAGATCATTGGCATACCTTCTGGGGAAGGTGGGACTTATACATGAAGGACAGGTTGCACTTAAACAGGAGAGGCACCAGTGTCCAGGGCAGATTTGCTAGACCTCTTGGGAGGGTTTAAACAAGTTTGGCAGGTGGATGGGAACCAGAGCTACAGATCAGAGGAGAGGATAGTTGTTGAATGGGCAGAAAGAAGATGCAGAGAGTCTGTCAGGAAGGATACAGAGTTGATAGGGCAAAGGGATGGGTTAAAGTGTGTCTGTTTCAATGCAAGGAGTGTCAGGAATAAAAGTGATAAACTTAGAGTTTGGATCAGTACTTGGAACTACGATAATGTGGCTATGGAGACATGGATTTCACGGGAGTAGGAATGGTTGCTGGAGGTTTTGTGGTTTAGATCTTTTAAAAAGAACAGACATGGGAGTAAAAACGGAGGAGTGTAGCATTGCTATTTAGAGAGTGCATCACAGCTGCAGAAAAGGAGATTATTGAGGAGTGTTTGTCTACAGAGTCAGTATAGGTGCAAGTCAGTAACAGTAAAGGAGTAATCACTTTATTTGGTGTTTTCTATAGACCCATCCCATCCCTGAGTAGCAGCAGAGAAATGGAAGAACAGACTGGACAGCAGATCTGGGAAAGGCGCAGATGTAACAGAGTTATTGTTATGGGTGACTTCAACTTCCCCGATATTAACTGGAACCTCCTTAGTGCAGATGGTCTGGATGAAGCCGATTTTGTCAGGTGTGTCCAGGAAGGATTCCTGACTCAAAATGTAGATAGGCCGACTAGAGGGGAGGCCAATTGGATTTGGTGCTAGGCAACGAGCCAGGCCAGGTGTCAGATGTCTTAGTGGGAGAGCATTTCAATGACAGTGACCACAACTGCTTCACCTTTGCCATAACCATGGAGAAGAATAGGAGGAGACAGAGTGGGAAGGTATTTAATTGGGGGAGGGGGAATTATACAGCCATTACACAGGAGCTGTGGAGTATAAATTCGGAATAATTGTTCTATGGGAAATGCACAACAGAAATGTGGAGGCTGTTTAAGGAGCACTTGCTGTGAGTGTTCGATAACTTTGTTCCATTGAGACAGGCAAGGAATGGTCAGGTGAAGGAGCCTTGGACAAGAGAAGAGGAGCTTCTCATCAAGAGGAAGAAGGAAGCTTACTTAAGGTTAAGGAAGCAAGGATATGGCACAGCTTTAGAGGATTACAGGCTATCTAGGAAAGAACTCAAAAATGGACTGAAGAGAGCTAGGAGAGGGCACGAGAAAGCCTGGCAGGAAGGATTAGGAAAAAACCAAAGGTGTTCTACACTTATGTGAGGAATAAGAGAATGATCAGAGAGAGGATAAGACCGTTCAGGATAGTGGAGGGAACTTGTGCCTGGATTCTGAAGAGTTAGGGGAGACCCTAAATGAGTTTTTTGCTTCAGTATTCACTACAGAGAGGGATCTTGTTGATAGTAAGAACACCATGGACTAGGTTAATAGGCTTGAACACATTGATATTAAGAAAGTGGATTTGCTGGCAATTATGGGAAGCATCAAGATAGATAAGTCTCCAGGGCCAGACCAGATATATCCAAGGTTACTATGGAAAGTGAGGAATGTAATTGCTGTTCATCTAGTGATCATCTTTGCATCCTCATTCTCCATGGGAGTAGTACCAGATGATTGGAGGGAGGCGAATATTGTTCCTCAGTTCAAGAAAGGGTATAGGAAAATCCCTGGGAATTACAAACCAGTCAGTCTTATGCCTATGGTACAGACGTAAGACTGGAAAGCATTCTGAGAGATAGGATTTATGACTATTTGGAAAAACATCGTTTGATTAAAGATAGCATGGCTTTGTGAGGGGCAGGTCATGTCTTACAAGCCTTATTGAGTTCTTTGAAGATATGATGAGACAAATTGATGAAGGTCGAGCAGGGGATGTAGTGTATGTGGATTTCAGTAAGATATGTGATAAGGCTGCCCATGGTAGGCTCATTCAGAAAGTTAGGAGGTATGGGATATAAGGAAACTTGGCAGTCTGGATACAGAGTTGGCTAGTCAAAAGAAGACAGTGAGTGGTAGTGGATGGAAAGTATTCAGCCTGGAGGTCGGTGACCAGTGGTGTCCGCAGGATTCTGTTCTTGGGCCTCTGCTCTTTGTAGTTTTTATAAATGACTTGGATGAAGAAGTGGAAGTGTGGGTTAGTAAGTTTGCTGATGACACAAAGGTCAATGGTGTTGTAGATAGTGTTGAGGGCTGTTGCAAGCTACAAGACATTGACAGGAGGCAGAGCTGGGCTGAGAAATGGCAGGTGAAGTTCAACCTGGATAAATGTAAAGTAATTAAGTTTGGAAGGTTGAATTTGAATGCTGAATACATGGTTAAAGACAGGATTCCTGGCAGTGTGGAGGAACAGCGTGATCTTGGGGTCCACATATATATATCCCTCAAGTTGACAGGGTTGCTAAGAAGGTACATGGTGTTTTGGCTTTCATTAACAGGGAGATTAAGTTTACGAACCACGAGGTTCGTAAACAAAAACAGAAATTGCTGGAGAAACTCAGCCAGTCTGGTAACATCTGTGGGAAGAAAGCAGAATTAATGTTGCAAATCTAATGATTCTTCATCAGAACTGTTAGTAGTTAGGAAAAAAAATGGTAGTTATAATGAAGCTGAAGTTAGGAGGGGGCGATGAAGAAGGGGAGAGGTGATCAAATAGGTGGAGATGGAGCCCAGAGAGAGAGAGAGATACGAAAGGGGAAGGTGAACAAGGAAATTATGGATAGCAGGCCATGACAGAAGAAAAGCTGACTGAATGATAATACGATCTAAGAGCAGGAGAAAATGCATGCATCCCATATCATGTGATAATAGGCCTAGGTGTGTGTGAGAATGGGTGTCTGTGAGAATATAACCCATGACATAACAGAACTGGGTATGTGGTGGGTAAAAGACATGAAAGGATGGAAGCAGGCTCAAACGTTATTGAACTCAGTGTGGAGTCTTAGAGGTTGCAGGGTCCCCAAGTGGACAACATGAAGTTGTTGTTCGAGATTGCACTGAGGCTTGCTCGAACACTGCAGCAGGCCTACAACAGAAATGTTAGCCAGGGAACATGGTGGTGCGATGAAGAGGTGGAAACTAGAATCTACCATCATTTTTGCAGATCGATATTCCTAGACATTACAGCAGACCTGCAGAAGACCAGAGCTATTAAAGAGCTCTCCTTACCCAGAGATATCATGAAACTGTGGAAGTTCATGGGAATGGTAAACCAAGTGAGCAAATCTTTACCAAATCCTGCGCAGTTAGTAAAACCACTGCTCAGGATCAATCATGGTCTTAGTATGAGTCCCTTAAAAAAAAAGTAACAGATTTTTTTCATAAATCATTGAATTATGGATCACCACTCAGATTAACAGTCAAGAAGGAAAAAAGAAAAGAAAAGGAAAACCATTCCGGGGGGTGAGAAGAAGGGTATCCTTAGTTTTGATGAAAGAAAACCTGTTTGGATAAACGATTGAGATATCCAAGAAGGCAATATAAACAATACGTTGACATTCTTTAACATCCAAATGTTTCCCTGAGAGCAAACAAAAATTTCGGGATGACAGATCCTCATCATCTTTGAGGGAACTGTGATAGAGATTGGAAAGATTGGTGACACCAGCTGAATGGCTATCCTTGTGAGACAGAGATTTTCATAGGAGAGGAAGGAAAATGTAAATATTGTATAAAGACAGTGACTTGGAGAAGGGGGAGAGTAAAGGATCAATACAAATATGTAAATAGTAAGACATGTTAGTAGTGATAAAAGAGATCACATATGAGGAGACTGTGAAGAGTAATGTTATTGTGTAGACATAATGTTAAGCCAAACAGTGTATATAATTCATACAGTGTTGAGTAAACTCCCAGGGACAAAATCTCTAATTCATTATGTGTCATCATCCGCCATCCTGTATGTCTTTTTAAAAAAATGTTGCAGTCAATAGTTCAATACAGCAAACTTTCTATTAACCGGCACCTATGGGACCAGGGGTGTGTCAGCTGATTAAATATGCAGGTTGATCACAAGTCCACATAATTGATGTAAAAGCATACACCAAGTAATACAAACGTATTGCAAGGGGTATATACATCACTGTTATACTTTATTTAAAACATAAATTACTAGCAGCTACTGTCAGCACAGACATTTCAGTGGAAGGATGTTTGCATCTGCATCAATGTCAAGGTTAGTATATAGGCAACACTGGCTCTGAATCTGTGGACATATAATCTGGATGGCAGCAATGGTTTCTGTTGGTGCCACTGTATCAACACATTTTTTGATATTCACTTTTCTGAATATTGGCTTACCTTGCTTGTTGATGGTTAACATAGAACATAGGCCCGCACGGACTCCGGACTACGTTCAGACCACCCGCACGGACTCCGGACTATGTTCAGACCTGCCGACCCCGCACGGACTCCGGACTACATTCAGATCAACCACATCTCCTTCCTCAGCACCTGCCTATGGAACCGACTGACCCTGCAAGGACTCCGGACTACGTTCAGACCAATACATTTACTATAAACCGACTGACTCCCACAACTACCTAGACTACACCTCCTCCCACCCTGCCCCCTGTAAAAACGCCATCCCATATTCCCAATTCCTACGTCTCTGCCGCATCTGCTCCCAGGAGGACCAGTTCCAATACCGAACAACCCAGATGGCCTCCTTCTTCAAAGACCGCAATTTCCCCCCCAGACGTGATCGACGATGCTCTCCACCGCATCTCCTCCACTTCCCGCTCCTCCGCCCTTGAGCTCCGCCCAACCAATCGCCACCAGGACAGAACCCCACTGGTCCTCACCTACCACCCCACCAACCTCCATATACATCGTATCATCCGTCGTCATTTCCGCCACCTCCAAATGGACCCCACCACCAGGGATATATTTCCCTCCCCTCCCCTATCAGCATTCCAAAAAGACCACTCACTCCGTGACTCCCTTGTCAGGTGCACACCCCCCACCAACCCAACCTCCACTCCCGGCACCTTCCCCTGCAACCGCAAGAAATGCAAAACTTGCGCCCACACTTCCCCCCTTACTTCCCTCCAAGGCCCCAAGGGATCCTTCCATATCCGCCACAAATTCACCTGCACCTCCACACACATCATTTACTGCATCCGCTGCACCCGATGTGGCCTCCTCTATATTGGGGAGACAGGCCGCCTACTTGCGGAACGTTTCAGAGAACACCTCTGGGACACCCGGACCAACCAACCCAACCACCCCGTGGCTCAACACTTCAACTCTCCCTCCCACTCCACCAAGGACATGCAGGTCCTTGGACTCCTCCATCGCCAGACCATAGCAACACAACGCCTGGAGGAAGAGCGCCTCATCTTCCGCCTAGGAACCCTCCAACCACAAGGGATGAACTCAGATTTCTCCAGTTTCCTCATTTCCCCTCCCCCCACCTTGTCTAAGTCCCAACCCTCGAACTCAGCACCACCTTCCTAACCTGCAATCTTCTTCCTGACCTCTCCGCCCCCACCCCCACTCTGGCCTATCACCCTCACCTTAACCTCCTTCCACCTATTGCATTTCCAACGCACCTCCCCCAAGTCCCTCCTCCCTACCTTTTATCTTAGCCTGCTTGGCACACTTTCCTCATTCCTGAAGAAGGGCTCATGCCCAAAACGTCGATTCTCCTGCTCCTTGGATGCTGCCTGACCTGCTGCGCTTTTCCAGCAACACATTTTCATCTCTGATCTCCAGCATCTGCAGTCCTCACTTTCTCATAGAACATTACAGTACACTACAGGCCTTTCAGCCCTCGATGTTGTGCCTAACTGTGAAACCAACCTGAAGCCCATCTAACCTACACCATTCCATTAATATCCATATGTTTATCCAATGCCCATTTAAATGCCCTTAAAGTTGGCAAGTCTACTACTACTGCAGACAGACTATTCCTACTACTCTCTGAATAAAGAACCTACCTCTGACATCTGTCCTATATATCTATCCCTCTATATATCTATCCGATATATTCCTCAATTTAAAGCTATGTTCTCTTGCGCTAACCATCACCATCTGAGGAAAAAGGCTCTTACTGTCCACCCTATCTAATTCTCCAATCATCTCGTATATCTCTATTAAGTTACCTCTCAATCTTCTTCTCTGTAATGTAAACAGCTTCAAGTCCCTCAGCCTTTCCTCATAAGACCTTTCTCCATACCAGACAATATCCTGGTAAATCTCCTCTGCACCCTTTCCAAAGCTTCCACATCCTTTCTATAATGTGACGACCAGAACTGTAAGCAATACTCGAAGGTTAGCTGCACCAGGGTTTTAAACAGCTGAAACATGACCTCATGGCTCTGAAAGTTAATCCGTCTACCAATAAAAGCTAACACGCTGTACACCTTCTTAACAACCCTATCAACCTGGGTGACAACTTTCAGGAATCTATGCACATTGACAGCAAGATCTCTCTGATCATCCACACTACCAAGAATCTTACCATTAGCCCAGTACTCTGCATTCCTGTTACTCTTTCCAAAGTGAATCACCTCACACTTTTCTGCATTAAAATCCATTTGCCAACTCTCAACCCAGCTCTGCAGCTTATCTATGTTCCTCTGTAACCTGCAACTCCTTCCGTACTATCCACAACGCTACCTACCTGAGTATCATCTGCGAATTTACTAACCTATTCTTCTATGCCCTCATCCAGGTCTCTTATAAAAATGACAAACAGCGGTCCCAAAATAGATCCATCAACTACCACCCTCTGTCTTCATTCAGTTAGCTAATTTCTGATACAAACCGCTAAATCACCCTCAATCCCATGCCTTTGTGTTTTCTGCAGTAGCCTACTGTGGAGAACCTTATCACTTTACTGAAATCCATATAACCACATCTACCACTTCACCCTCATCCACCTGTTTGGTCACCCTCTCAAGGAACTCAACACGGTTTGTGAGGCACAACCTACCTATCACAAAACCGTGTTGACTACCCCTAATCAAACTATTCCTTTCTAGATGATTATAAATCCTCACAACATTTGCTATCCTGTTTGTTTGTTTGTTTGTATTTGTTTTAAGCTTCCACCCTAGTTCCTTGAATTTCAGCCTTACATCCCCATCCCTTTTCCGACCTATGTTGTTGGTACCTATGTGTATCACGACTTGGGGCTGCTCCCCTACCCCCTTAAGGATCCCAAAAACATGATTCGAGACATCACGGACTCTGGCACCTGGGAGGCAACATTCCAACCGCAAGTCTCTCTCATTCCCACAGAACCTTCTATCTGTCCCCCTAACTATGGAGTCCCCACTGTGTAATGCTCTACTCTTCTCCCCACTTCCCTCTGAGCAACAGGGACAGACTCTGTGGCTGATACCTGTACTCCATGGCTTACCCCTGGTCAGACCCCACCCCTCATCCAAAGTTTCCAAAACAGTATACTTGTTATTGAGGGGAACGGCCACAGGGGATCTCTGCACTTTCTGCCTGTTCCCTTTCCATCCACTCACTGTAATCTATCTACCTTTTTCCTGTACCTGAGGTGTTACTACCTTTCTGTGTTATCCTCATCACCTGGTTACACAGCTTGGCAGATCTAATTTTAACTCTTTTGTTGTGGGCTCATGGTTGATTGGAATATTATTCCCTTATTGCTTTTGGATACAGTTTTTCACAACCTTGAACCATTGTTTTAGCATCTCCTTACATTGTTGCTTCCAATGCTCTCCTGTGCTTTAGGTCTCACATCCAGCATTAAATGTTGGGCATTTTCGTGGCATGTTTTGTGAATGTGTCACTGAATGACTTACCAAACTTGTCTGAAATAGCTATTGTACTCATGGTGGGTAAAATGCACAAAGCCTGTAGAGTCTGTCTACCCATTAATGTGGCTTCATACTTGCATGGTAGTGCTCCCTTCCATGATGTAACCTCTGAGTTTCAAGACGCCTTTTTAGAAAGACCCAAAGAGGAAAGATGCTATCATGAATCCGGGTTATTCTGGTGGATGGGTAGCTCATGCATGAAGTCACATTCCCACCCCTTCTGTCTGCAACTACTTATGAAATCATCATGTTGAATGTTGTCAGAAAGATGTGAATTCCAGAATGTGAAGGTTAGAAGGTGAATTTCATTTATAATTGACCTTTTTCAAAGCATTATTAAGTTGATCATTAGCCACGTGTTCAACTCCTCTCTCCCTATTCCTTGCCTTGCTAGCAAATGGCACAGTCAAAACAATCAGAGATAACAACTGCACTAAGCTTCCACCTTAGCTCCCTGAATTTCTGCCTGAAATCCCCATCCCTTTTCCTACCTTTGTCATTAGTGCCAATGTGGACCACGACTTGGGGCTGCTCCCTCTCCCCCTCAAGGATCCCAAAACACGATCCCTCGAACCCTGGCACTTGAGAGGCAACACGCCAACCGTCAGTCTGTTTCGTTCTCACAGAACCTCCTATCTGTCCCCCTAACTACGGAGTCCCCAATGACAAATGCTCAGTCCATCTCCTCTCTTCCCTTCTGAGTAACAGGGACAGTCTCTGTGCCAGAGACCTGATCAGTCTATGGAGGCTTTCATTGCCTACAGCAAATTTAAACTTAATGGATTTCCAATTAAGTGTTCAGAATTCTGTGATCATTTTGTTTTTTTTTCGAGGAACTTTGATGGCATCTGGAGCCTTTAATAGTGATGCAAATTTCTTCCAGCTGTATTAGGGCTACATTAGCTCTGAGGTGCAGTATCTTTAGTGGACACTACCATAGCTGAACAAAGGTTATTGGTTGATTGTAATGGTGGCAATGTCAAGCACTTTGATATGTTTAGAAAAAAATTGATTGGTTTCGCTTCCAATTTCCATCCTGCCCTCACCTTTACCTAGACAAATTCTGACTCCTCCATTCCCTTCCTCAACATTTCTGTTTCCATTTCTGGCCACCAATATTCATTACAAACCCACTGATTCTCACAGTTACGTGGACTATACATCCTCAGGCTCTGCTTCCTGTAAGTGTTCCATCTTATTCTTCCAGTTTCTCCATCTCCATCATGTTCCACCTTCCACAGGGGAACCTCAGAAATGTCCACCTTTTTCCTCAACTGAGGATTCCCCACCTCCATGATCGACAGAGCCCTTAGCCATGTTTGACTCATCTTCTGCACTTCTGTCCTCAAACCTTCCCTTCCCTCCCCTCTCACAAGAATGAAAGAGATCCCCCCAGTCCTCACTTATCAGCCCAGCAGGTTTCACATCCAAAGAATCATAAGTTGTCATTTACTCCACTTCCAGCAAATGCCATGACCAGACACATATTTCCCTCCCTTCCTTTGTTACAATTCTGCAGGCACTGTTCACTCTGGGACATTCTGGTCCACTTCTCCTCCATTCCCAACTCCTCCTCACATCCCCACAGCACCATCCCATACAATAGCAGAAATTGTAACACATGCCCATTTACCTCCTATCCAATGCTCCAGACATACCTTCCAGGTGAATCATTGACTTAGCTGCACTTCATTCAATCCACTCTACTGTATTCACTGTTCATAGAGTAGTCATCTCTACAATGGGGAGAAGAAATGCAAACTGGGGCAACTGCTTTGCAGAACACCTACATTCTGTTTGTAAAAACGACCCTGAGTTACCAGATGTTTGCCACTTCAAAACACCACCATGTTCCCTGGCCAACATTTCCATCACAGGCCAATTAAAGTGTTCCAGAAGCCTCAGTTTAAGAGCAAGGAAAGGTCACAACCATGGATCAATCCCCAAAATTACTTATGGATGTACAGTCAACTTTGATTTAACTGGCACCTTATGAATCAGTACTCTTGAAACCAGCAAAAATTATATATCTTAAATATCACAAAGTTTACCGTATTATTCTGTACAATTATTATAAATATTTTTTGATTTTTTAACCTCACCGTAAATATACTTATTGTTCAATTGAATGGTCACACAAATTGTCAACAACGGATTCAATTTTGAGTCAATTTCTCCTCAAACATCGTGATCGGCTGCAATGGCCAAGTAGTTAGTTGAGGGTGTGGGTGAGAAGGCTCTCTGCTGGTAAGTTCAATTTATGGTGAAGTTGCATTATTATTTAATTTATTTATATTGTAAATAAAGTATAACAGTGATGTGTATAACTCCTACAATGCGTTTCTATTAATTACTGTATACTTTTACAGTTTATGTGGACTTGTGATCAACCAGCACATTTGATCAGCTAATATGCTAGATAGCTAGTGTGCTACTGTCCTACTTATGGTTCAAGTTTCAACGTCTTAAAGTGTGTTATGAAAGGACACAGCTGAGAAATTATACTAGCCTTCTCTATGTGTGCAGGAAAAAGGAAATAAAGTCTCTCCCTGATTACAGATTGCAAGTCACCAGCACTGTCACTGTTGAAGGACACTGGACTAATGAACTGGACACTGCAGACTGAAGAACCTGCAAAAAACTTTCAAAGTCAGCGACTACTTGAATCAGCTTAGCAGTCACAAACCTTCATAATCTGTTCATCATTTACAAGCAAAAAATTGATTTGTACTCTTACTTTATGGACTCATCTCTTATTTCTAATATGTGTGTATTGAATTGAACTGAATCGAATTTACTATCACATGTACTGAGGTACAGTGAAAAACTTTGTCTTGCAATACAGGCAGATCACAGAGTTAAATAGCATAGATAAGTAAATAATAGGTAAGTAATATGCATCACATTTAATTATCTTTACCCTCATTTTAATAATTAATAACCTCATTCTTGCTTAATACAAAAAAACCTTCCTACTTTTAAAACATAAACATATTTGGGCTGGGAAAAAGGTAGACTGGAAGGAATTCTTTTCGAATTAAACTTGCTGTAACCAATTGAAGAAGTGGGTTGAATAAGGATGGGGAGCCAATTCATCCATTGTTACCCAGGATCATAATGAATTGGAAACCCTCTCCCAGGAACAGGTCATTTCATAAGTGAGTGATGACAAGGTGCCAGCGGAAACCTCTTTTGGGTGTTTCCTTGCCGGTCAGAGGATACAGACTGGGATCATGAAGGATCCCAAATGTAATTGACTCTTTCTGAATGGGCAATTTCTCTACATGTGGAATCTTCCAAAAGAGATCCTTTAAATCGAAGGCTTCTGTGCAGTGAAGCTAATAGTTACCCAGAGAAACTTAAAGGTTCAAGAACTCCGCTGTCTCTTGGCTAACTATTAAAATGATGACCATAGTCATTTTTCACACCTCCTGCAACAATACCTCAATTAGACCGAGTAGATCCCTGACCACCCCTCATTCAATTCTCCAACCTAAACCTAACCGAATACACTTGCTGCTGACCTGACCGCACCCCGGACCTGAGCCCCTTCCTGCTGACCTCATCCCCGACAACCTATCTGACAGTCCCCAATGCTGGCATGGCTCTCTCAGACTCAATTCCATATCTCCTCATCACTGAACACAAAACTGCCCCAACCACTGGGCTGACATTCTCTGGATGAAACCCCACTCTGCTGCTGGATCAACATTCACTCAACCTGTTAGCCTGATACCCCCTGTTAGATAACACTTAGATCACCCTGGACCCAATGCAGAACCCTAACTGCACATTATTCTGAGTATTCCATCAGCTAAGCAGCACCCTGGCATGCTGGCATCTTGTTGACCTTGCCCCTGCTAATCCCTGAACAACCAATTCCTCCCCCCCAACATTACATACTTTAGACTGTGGTCAAAGTGCTGCTGGGCATTTACATTAAAACACAGCACATTTTCTTTATTCAGTGAGTTGTAAATATTTGATGCAGATAGTGTAGATTCCACAAACTGTTGTCAGTGATTGAAAACGGGTTTCGTTAATGAAGTCCAGAAGTTATTTGAGGATAAAGTATGAGATGATGCATTGACAGAGACAGTTTCATAGAAGTGAGGATAAGGAAAATTGGTTGCAGGATCTGAAAAATGATGGTGAAGTTGGAGGATGCCATAAAATCCAATAGCAGCAGAGGCAAGAACAGACTGAAGCTAAAACAAAGTGCAACCAGGTTTATCAGGAGATGACTTAGCTCTCAGTTGGTATCTGGTACAAAAAGATAAGGGAATCTGGGTGAAAGCATCATGGTAGTTGTCTGGGAATCTGAAACATATCACTATAAAAATCTTGTTTTTACAAATTGATGGACTTGAAGCTGTTGTGGTTAATGAATCTTGTTGAGTGATCTGAGGATGTTTAATTGCCACAAGGTGTATACAGTTGATAACAACCAGAACAAGCAAGGCATACAAAATGTCTGGAAAACATCATACATATTTGTCAATCTCTGTCTCCAGGGGGATCCTGCAAATGTCTCCAGCAGTATCTATAATGATCCAGAGGCTTAACATTTGAAAATGATGGTGACCTTGATGGCCATTTGTAAACTGTGGCCAGCAGAAGGTCCTATTGGCAGACTGCAAATGTAGCTGACACAGTGAATCTCCTGATACATAGGTATGCATAGATAGATACATTTTGAAGAAGTTCATTCTCTGCCCGTAGACCTTGTTAAGCCAAGTCTGGCCTCTTGGGAACTGCACCCCTCTGCTGCAACATTTTGGGTCTATGAGCAACAGGCAGTTATAGATGTTGGTGTTGATGCTGCTGATTCTCCTCCGAGGGCCAATCAAATGTTAGGAAGTGGTATCCATGGTGATCTGATAGATCATGCCATTAAATAGCTGTGAGACTTTCAAAACTCTGAATTTATAAAATGCCCTCCAAATTGTCCAAGAGGAATTATTGTTTTAAAGTATGTAAAGTTACCTTGCAGCATAGCCAAGTTTATGGATAATGGAAAAATAAGTGGGAAGGCAAGTGGTGAGAATGACATAAAGTGTCTATAGGGGGATATAGACAGGTTAACTGAATGGGCAAAAATTTGGCAGATTTTATATCACATGGGAAAATGTGAGGTTTTGATAGGCAGAACAGAGGAGCTGAATATGATTTAAATGGAGAAAGAATGGAGAAAGCTACGGAACAGAGGGATTTGGGAGTTCTCAACCATGAATCACATGAAGCTAGGCTTTAAATTCAGCAGGTCATTGGGAAAGCACTGGAATGTTGGCCTTTACTTCAAAGGGAATGGAAATATTAAAGTAGAGAGGTTTGCTAAAACTATAAAGGTACTAGTCATACCACACCTGGAATATCACAAACAGTTTTGTCTAAGGAAAAGTGTTAGATTGGATGCATTGGAGACAGTCCAGAGGAAGTTCACTTGGCTGATGCCAGATATGGAGGGACTGTCTTATGAAAAGAGATTGAATGAATTGGGCCTATACTCAATGGAATTTAGAAGAATAAGCTGTGACCTAAATGGAATATACAAGTTTCTTAGGGGACTTGACAGAACACGTAGAAAAATTGTTTTCCTTTGTGGGAGAGTCTAGTACCAGAGGGCACAATCTCAGAACAAGGAGTTCAACATTTGCAACGAGATGAGGAGGAATTCCTTCTCTCAGGAGGTAGTGAATTGGTGAAATTCTTTACTGCAGAAGGCCGTCAAAACTGGGTCATTAAGTATGTTCAAAGTTAAGATAGACAGATTTTTAATCAGTAAGGGAATCAAAGGTTATAGAGATAAGGCAGGAAAGTAGAGTTATCAGATCAGCCATGATCTCAAGATCAGTACAGTACAGCACAGGATCAAGTCCTTCAGCCCTCCAACACTATACTGACACATGATTCCTTTGTAAGCTAAACTTCTGCCTCCATGCAGTCTGTATGCCTCTATTTCCTGGCTATCCACATATCTATCAAGATGCCTCCTAAAATTTGCTATTGTACCCACCTCCGCCATCTCCTCTGGCAGCACTTACTAAACTGTGTGTAAAGAGTCAATAAAATGTGGAGCTGGATAAAACACAGCAGGTTAAGCAGCATCAGAGGGGCAGGAGGCTCGACATTTCGAGCAGGGCCTGTATGTAAAAACCTGCATCTAACATCTCCTTTAAACTTTCTCCCTTTTACCTTAAACCTATGTCCCCTGAAAATTGACATTTCTACTCTGGTTAAAAAAAGACTCTGACTATCCATTTTATATCACTAAATGATAGAGCAGACTTGATAGGCTGAATGGCCTACCTTTGGTCCTATCTCTTATAGCGTTGAGAATAAGCCTTTTCAAATAAGCAGATGAATAAAGCTGTGTGTAGTTAGTTCTCGATATTTTATTCTATGGTGCATTCCATGGTGCCCTATCAACTGTCACTCCTTACTATCAGTACTGGGTTCCAGGAAGAGTGGGCTATAATTTGCGAAGAACATATGTCAGCTGACAACCCTCCTTTCCCAAGGGGTTATGTGTAATTTCTCTAATGCTCTGTCATGAAATGCAGAAGTCAGTAGCTTGGAGCTTATTTTCCAATGCAGTTGCATTTTTGCCAGATATAACTTCCACCCACAAACAACTCCCTAAACGCTGTCCCATTTTAAAATTCCTCCATCCTCTGAAAGTTTCTGCCACAATAGTTATATTTTGTTCATATTGTTTTTGTAGAATGCAACAGTATTTGTGCTGCATTTAGACCCAAAATGAAAATAAAACATTGCGGAAACATCTGTCAAATGTTGAGCAGACTTAAACTGCACTGGAGAATGTGCACAACTTTGATGTCTGTAATAACAATCAGTGCTACAGTTACTCTTTAGAGTTCTTCCAGTGTTAACTGACCCTTTCAATAGGTTTGCAATAACACTTCCTACAGTGCTGCTATGTAGGCGAGTTATTTCCTGAGTTCAGCTAACATAACACTGAACATCAATGTTAAGACTCCCTTTAGAATGAGAAATGAGATTCAGCTGCAATGCTGTTCATTAATCTCATTTTACATAGTCTTGTGATTTTGCAGCTCCTTTTCCAGATTTATTGGCAGGAAAGAATGGATTCAAAATTATCAACAAAGGAAAGTTTTCAACTTACCTTGGTCGGTCGCATTGTCCTCTTAGCTGTGCTGGTAACTCTGAGCTGTGGCCTGAGGTTGAAATGCAATTAGGGTTGTTTGATTTTATGTGACCCTAGTTTGGATGGATTAATGAAGCCCCTACCTGAATCGACTTGGCTCCTTAACAGTCACTAACGCAGGTGGGGGTGGGAGGTTCTCGTTGTGTGGCCAGCAGAAAGAACAAGGGAGATGCTGCATTTTCACTTTCCATCCGACAGTGGGAGAAAGTTAAAATTCAAACCACTGGCCTCTCTCACACACACACACACACACACACACAAAACTAATGGGGTGCATGACCTTGATGCTCCAGAACCCAGGCTCACAGACTGAGGATAGGCCATTTAGGAATGGGATGAGCAAAAATGTCTTTACCCAGATAGTGGTAAGTCTGTGGAATTCTCTGCTCTAGAAAGTGATTGGGGTCAAAACATCAAATGCTTTCAGGAAGGATGATTTGGAGATGCCGGTGTTGGACTGGGGTGTACAAAATTAAAAATCACACAACACCAGGTTATAGTCCAACAGGTTTAATTGGAAGCACACTAGCTTTCGGAGCGACGCTCCTGCATCACCTGATGAAGGAGCATTGCTCCGAAAGCTAGTGTGCTTCCAATTAAACCTGTTGGACTATAACCTGGTGTTGTGTGATTTTTAACTTTCAGGAAGGAGTTAGATATAATTGTCAGAATGAAAAGGATCAATGAATATATGGAAAAAGCGGGAAAATGGTACAGAGTTGATGATTAGTCATGATTATATTGAATGATGGAACAGGCTTGAAGGGCTGAATGGCCTACTCCTGCTTCTATCTTCTGTTTCTATGCTTCTACAAAGCAGACTCTGCCAGAATTTTATAAGTTTGCAAAATCACATTTCCACTGAGAAACCATCAGAAGGAAAATCTAGTAACTTGCTAATGACACAGACTGATCCAACTCTGCATACTTCAAAATGGGGCTCCAGGACACCAAGCATGTTCATTTCCAAGTATTATTACTTTTTTTAAAACTTATTTTCTCTCTAATTGGCAATGCAATGTAAAATAGAGTTAAAGTGCAGCGCTGCCTGAAATTATATAGGCTCTAAAAATTTCATGTGTGGCACTGGAAAAGCACAGCAGGTCAGGCAGCATCTGAGGAGCAGGAGAATTGATGTTCCAGGCATAAGCCCTTCATCAGGAATGCATTGATTCTCCTGCTCCTCAGATGCTGCCTGACCTGCTGTGCTTTTCCAGCGCCACACTTTTCGATTCTGATCTCCAGCATCTGCAGTCCTCACTTTCTTCTAAAAATATAATGCTTATGAATTTTCCCAACAGCTTTCACTCTGTTGATGTAGCTTGCTTCAGTTGCTTGATAAAACATTGCTGCCACAGAGCTGGAATCAGAACCCTGGAAAAACAGACCTGCAGCCATTCAATTTCAAATACAGCCTGATTGAAATGTTTAAACTATGAATCTGCCTCCAGAAAGCAGGCCTCCCTTCTCCCTGTGTCTTCATATATTAAATCAGAAAATCACACAATGCCAAGAGTCACCTCCTTTTGAATTTGTGGACCTACTCCAGCCACTCTCCCACACAACCTAGGACTCTAAAATGCCCTACATAGAGTGTATCTGGGACACAGGGGAAAAGAGACATCGAGACATCAACACACAAACTAATAAAAGTAATGATGTAGGTCAATAAAACTATGCAAAAGACAACCCAAGCACTGGAATCATTTTTAGAGAGATGAAATCCAAGAGCAGTAAGTTTGTGTTCAATCTGTCGGGAACCTTGATTAGATCACAGTTGAAATATTAATGGCTTCCCACAGGGCATCATTAACTGTACACACATGGCAATCTGGACACCTCCATGGATTATGTATCAACCATTAGGAGTTCCATTCTCTTAACCTTCAGCGGATGTAAAAACACAACACAATATTTCTGGATGTGTGCATGAAATTTGTGAGGAGACAAAGGTATCCAGTTCAAACTTATCTAATAACTCCTCTCATTACTCCAACATTAAGCGCAAACACTTGACAATGAATGACATTTAATAGTGTGGTGCACCTGATTTCAGAGAAAGAAGCCAGCAGCATGCTGAAACTGCTGCCTGTAGGTGTCTTTCATTACTGTATTTACCAGTCCAGGATCTCCAGAATAGTTGTGGTTTTCTTAACAGCGGTGTGATTTGGACATGCAGGAGGAACTAACTGAAGAATGCAAATTCTTGGATGATTCAGTAGGTGGGGAAGGAGGGTAATGAGAAGGAGGAAGGTGATGATGGCAAGAAACCTCCAGCTTCTCATATTGTTGTACACTTTGACAGGAAGTACCTAAGGTTCACTTCAGTTGCATGAATGAACCCATGTCATCAGCAGAAGTGAAGCACTAACCCTAACCCTTCCCAGCTTCCCCAGTGAAGGCAACCCTGGAATATGCCTCTACCCATTGAGATCCAAGAATTCATGGTTTCCCATTCATAATCAATCCTACATCCATTCCTCCACAATCACTGACCTGCCCACTATCACTCTTATATACTTGCATAAATAACTACGTTTAAGAGTTGCTGAGCACAACACAGAGGACAGCTGCAACTTCATAAATTATTTAGTTAAACTTTAGAATTAATTGCATCCCATAACTGATAAAAACTAATATAATAACTGATACAAGGTTTAATAACTAATTACCACATCAATAACTTAAAGTCAAAATACCTATCCAAGGGAATGACTAATATTGTTTATACTTTTGTCCATTCCTGGTAGCTTTCAGAAATGTAGTGTTTCAAAGAACTCAGAGTTCATGTCTTTGTATTCTTCTGAGAAATCAATGCACATCTGGTCTACCATATCCTGAGGCACCATCAATCTCAGAGGAATATCAATAGCAATGTAACAATTAAGAAAATAATCTAAAATTACTCTTCATTGGCAGCAGACTTGACAAATGGAAAGCAAAGGTAAAAATGCTGAGCAAACATTTCTAAAGCCCTATCCCACACATTTGGAATATATTTTTAAAAATTCATCCTTGGTCACAGATACCTCGAATAAATGTAGCAAATAATGCTCTTCTTAATTTTGAGATGTCTCAATATTGTAAAGACTGTCCAGTATTTCTAAAGATGAGTCACTGGACTCAAAATGTTAACTCTGCTTTCTCTCCACAGATGCTGCCAGACCTGTTGACTTTCTCCAGTACATTTCTGTTTTGTTTCTGATCTTAATCATCCACAGTTCTTTGTTTCAGTTTAGTCCAGTATTTACTGTTAGATTTCTATAGTGACAGCCTGGACACCTCAGAAGTAACTGCAGCAGAAATATTATCCAAATTCAATGTCTTCAATTTTTACCTAGGGAGATCTTCCATATACCCTTAGCTGAAAATGCAAGTATTATTTATGGAAAATTCAAGCACTTACCAGAAACTAAAGGTACGCAAAAGGACATTGTGGCAACTGGATCAATGGAAATAATTAGACCATTTGGCCTAACGTCTGTTTGTCAAGGTAGCCTCATTATGAATGCTTGGCTGAGCCCCAGGAAAAAAACAAGTGCATTTATCTAAGCAAGCAATGTTGATACAGCTGCAGAAGAGAATGAAAGCATTGTTTGATTAACGTCTTTATTACATTATAATAGATTATTCTTTCTTTGAAGAATATTTTTTAAACTGGGTGTGTATACTTACATAAAATTAGGAGCTGTAATGTGGGTAAAAAACATTCATAATTGGTACTATAAATAGCTGTGATTGACATCTTTATGAGAAGGTGAAATGGGCAAACTAAAACTTAATCCATTAAGTGATTTATCCAATTACAGTTTTCTTTGTTTTTATCTGCTCATGACCACTTTAATCAAATCTCAACTTAACCATCTCTGCCTTAAGGGAATAACACCAGTTTCTCCAAACCCTTGATGTAACCAACATATTTTGGCCCCGGTTCCATTCGAGTAAATTTCGCCTTCACTCTCCAAAAATGTGGTACCCAGAAGTGGTTGCAGTTATTAAACTGGGGCTGAGTCAGTATTTAATTAAGCCTGAGCATAACTTTATTGTATTTGTATTCTATATGTCTAATCATAATGCCAAAACTCTGATTTGCTTTTTTAATAAATTTCTCAATTGTTCTGTTCTTTGATTTTGTTTCCTTCTCAATTGTTCTGCCATCTTCAAAAGTTTGTGCATGACCAAGTTCAGGATTTCCTATTTCTGCACTTCCCTTAAACGTTACATTGTCTGTCTTAATTCTTTCTACCAAAATTAAGTACACTTTGTGCTTTAAATGTATGTATCTGCCCATTTTTCCAGTCTGAAGCTTCCTGTTGCAGTTTATAAATGTCCTCCTTACTATTTCCTTCGTTTCTGAGTTTGGTGTCATTTGCAATTTATAAAACTAGGCCCCATCAAAAGACATTTGTAAATTAATAAGGATTGAAAAAAAAGCTTTCTTTTGCAGATCGCATGCAGGCGTCACAGCTTATTACTTCAAAGTATTGAATTGCATTTGAAATGCTTTCAGATATTTCTGAATGTCATGGAATGTTACATAAGAACAAGTTTTACTTTCATTCTTTTGCTGGGCATTGACTGCAGATTTGGAGCATTCAGTAGAATTTTCTCATTTGCAGGTAATGATTTTTTTTTAGTGAAATTCATGCCATAGAATCCACTATAGTTCAAAGCGACTTCTCATACAGTGTTCTGCTCTTCACCTCGTTAGCTATGCAGCTCTGCTGTTGGACAGCTTTCTCAGAGAATCAAAGAGGTGGAAGTGCTCACCAATTCTGGAACCTTCTGGCTACCACTCTATTGGTGCCATATTTAAAAGCTAGATACACACCATGTCAGGAGCAATGTCTCACGCTGTGGTGCTTGAGCCTCAACATGCAAGACATGGCCCACAGGAAGGAAACATCAGTTCCCCCTTCATGAACAGGGACCTCAGGGTGTTGGGGTAACATGGTGACGGAGGGGAGAGAAGTCCTTTGTCTAGATGACTGACACAGGAGACATCACCAAACCAAACCTGCTCAGACCAATACTCCCTCTAATATTTTATCGTTGCACAAATCACCATGTGCAGAACCTCGGAGGAACCTCACAGCAGCTGCACAGCTGAGCAGCTCGGAGGGAACATTAGCCTGTATGCAAGTTGCTATATGGGTCAGGGCTGTGTCCTGAATGTAGTCAATGCAGGAATTCGGTCAATGACCTTCTGTGCGTCAAAAGAGTAAATGCCTCATTCTCACAGGCCACCATTCACTCTAACTCTTACTGACACAAACATCTCACCAAGGCTTATGGATTACAACTGTCAGTATTGTATGTAGCATGTCCATTCATTGGCTCACCTGCTACATCTTCCCAAACTACTAAACCTTTCTGCCCTCTGGACTTCCTACTGACCCATGTTTGGACACCTCAACACTTCTCCTGCTCATACATCAGCACTAATTGCTCTTCTATATACTTAATCCCTCCTTTTATGTCATTGCAGGAAAGAATAGCACACACCACACAATTGAAAGGGAGAATCTTGCCCTTACAGTATAAATCCAGTTCCTGTCTTTATTTCTTTATTTTACCTGTGTTTTCTTATACTTACAAGGTTTTTAGGTTCATTCACTTCATTTTTTAAAAAATTCAAACCAGTTTGTCACAACCCTGTGGAATTCACTTTGATTTTTCCTGTGTTTCAATTATATGCTGAGGTAGTGTTTTCCTAAAGTCTGTTGATGAGAGAGTTGAGAAAATCATGTAAGATCAGCACTATGGGGATTCCTGACATTGAGAGCAAAAAGTTTCATTTCCCAAGCAAATGTTGAACAGCAGGACACGAATTTCACTAGGATAGTGAGGGCCTATTTTCATGCATTAACATCTCAATATTAGTTGACCTCACCCCACTTATATGCTGATCCTATTCTCATAACCGCTGGATAGAAATTTCTGACATGAAAGCCGGAATGGTTGCCTAGCAACTCTAGTTCACTATTTGTTCCTTTAGCCCTCCAGCTTGGAGACTAGTCTCCATCATCTCCAGGCTGTTAACAGTAAACATGCACGTACCTCACAATGCACAATTCTAGTTCACTGACAATATGGCTCAGCACTGCAATGCTGCATTTTGGAATCCATATTGCAATTCTGATATCAAGGCACTTTGTGCATAAGGACAGGCACCCAACTCATGGATTGGACCACTGTGGATCTCAAGGATCTTGTTGGTCTTATAGCACTTACTCACTTCGCACCTATTTCAATGCTCTCAGTGTTTCTGCCTTGCAATACCTTACCTATTTGGTCTTTATCCCTGTCTGCCAATTGGATCGGTTTGGGAGGGATTTGTAGTACACCCCAGATAGGGTGCTGCATATCGCAGCATGCTGTGCTCTGCACAACTGGAACATTCAAAGAGGAGATGTGATGGACTTGGCAGAACGGGACATTGGCAGCGAGGAGGAGAATGAGAACATTGAGCAACATCAGTGTCAGCATGATAGAATCAGCATAGGCAAATAAGCCTGACAGGATTGAGCTGGCCCCCATTTCAGTAGATGAGAACTGAGTACAGTGATCACTCTTTGACTTTAAGACTTTAAGTTTATTGCTGCTCAAAAGACAAGCAGTCCCTGTCTGTTCCCAGAAGCAAATGCAGCTTGTTTGTTTATTTATTGTTTGCATTTGCTGTTGCTAAATAAAAGTAAGGGTTTTGAACTATTTGAAGGCTATTTAAATCGAGACAGTTATTTCAGTGCAGGACTGAACGGAGGCCTTTCTACCCTCTTAGGTAAATGTAAGAGATTCCATCCTGCTATCTGAAGAAGAGGAACAGTGTTCTACCAGATACACATGAATGTTAAGGAGCATCTCCAATTACAAAACTATCCGGGTTATTTATCTTGAATTACAATAATGAAGACATGTAAAAAGTATTTCATGAGCTGTAAAAATCTTTGAGATATCTGAGGGGGATGAAAAGAGTTATCTAAGTGTAAGTCTTTATTTTGTCATCTTTTGCTACTACTTCAGGGATATGTGCTGTGGGTAAATTGGATATGCTATTCTCTGTATGGTAAGTGATTATCCATTAAAAATATTCAGTCAGCTGTGAGGCTTTGATATCCTGAAGTTATGAGTCATGACACATAGATACAAGCTTTTTCATATATTGAGAACAGGACCAAATCCTGGGTGGGGGCAGGAGGTATTTTCCCCCCATTATACTGGATCAGAGATTCTGGCACCGTGCTAACAGAATATGCAACCCCACCACAACTGGCATTTCATTCAAGAATTCTGGGCCTTATAATTTAACTGTGACACTACCAATGGGTGGTAAAGGTTTAGTATGAAGATATTAGGTTTATATGTTCCAAGATAGCGGTGGCAGATGCCATGGGCTTGCCTGTTCTGTCTGCTTGTTTTCTCCCCATTTCTCATTCTTCTCTCTTTTTTAAAGTTTTGTTTGGTGTTTTTTTTTTAAAAAGACTCACCCTTGAAGCAGTGGGTGACATCATCAGAGTCGCTGAGGGTTGGAGTGGAATGGGCTGGTGGCCCAAGCAGAGTGGGATGGTCAACATGATCCATGCTTGACCTGAATGGGATGGCCTGCAGGCTGGGGGCACAAATGGAGCAGGACGGCCAGGGGGCTGAGGCCTTATTCCTGATGAAGGGCTTTTGCCCGAAATGTCGATTTTCCTGCTCCTTGGATGCTGCCTGACCTGCTGTGCTTTTCCAGCTTAACTCTAATTTGTATGCAAATAACGGAGACCATTCACAAAAATTGATAGTTTTGCATTAGAAAATCTATTGCTGTAACTAATACTATGGCACATTGAAAGGTCATTTAGCCCATTAGTCCACTTATAAAGCAATCTACACAGCCCCAGTTTTCAACCTTATCCTCTTGGAGGGTTATTTCCCTTAAGGGCTCATTAATTTATTTTTAAATCATTGATTATCCTTTTTTCCACCTTCTTCATCATTCCAGCTCATTACCATTTGTTGAACAACAAACTTCTTCTTCACATGACACAATATGTAGGAAAATGATTTGTGAAGAGGATACAAGGAGGCAACAAAAGGATTAAGAAGGGTTAGGTGATTTGGCAAACATCTGGCAAATGAACTATAATGTGGGAAAATGTGAAATCATCCTCTTTTGGCAGGAAGAATTAAAACAAAATATACAATCCAAATGATGTAAGATTGCAGAGCTCTGAGATACAATTTAATTTGAATGTTCAAGTATACAAATCACAAAAGGTTAGAATTCTGGTACAACTAATTAAGAAAGTAAATGGAATGTTATCATTTATTGTGAGATGATTTGAACATAAAAATAGGGAGGTTATGTTTTAGTTAGGAGGAGAAAGTGAGGACTGCAGATGCTGGAGATCAGAGCTGAAAATGTGTTGCTGGAAAAGCACAGCAGGTCAGGCAGCATCCAAGAAACAGGAGAATCGACGTTTCGGGCATGAGCCCTTCTTCAGGAATGTTTTAGTTATAAAAGGCACTGGTGAGACCACACTTGGAGTATTCTGCACTGTTTTGGTCACTTTACTCAAGGAAGAAAATATGTTTGAAGAAGTTCAGAGAAGATTTACTAGCCTATTAACTTAAATGGATGAGTTTATCTTATGAGTAAATGTTGGACAGTCCAGGCTTGTACCCACTGGAATTTAGAAGAGTAAGAGATGACATTGAAACATAAAAGATCCTGAGGGGACCTGACAGAATGGATATGGAAAGGTTTCTTCTGGTGGTAGAATCTAGGCCTAGGGTCACTCTCAGAAGGTGTGAATCTTTGAAACTCTATATAAAGGTGATGGAGGCAAAATCTTTGAATATTTTTAAGATAGATGCAAATGGATTCCTGATCAGCACAGGGGTGGAAGCTACTCAGATAGACAGGAGTGTGAAGTTGAAGTTAAAATCAGATCAGCATGATCTTATTCAATGGTGCTGCAGGCTTGACAGGCTGAATGGCCTTTTCCTGCTCCTAATTCATATGATCATATCTATCCTCTCTTTTGCCCAAAATTTCAAATCTGTTTATCCCTAAACTTTGCGTGATCAGCTATGAGGAAATGCTTTTATTCTTTATCCAAACTTGTTATAATCACATACACCTCTATCAAAACTCCCCTCAATCATCTTTGCTTAAGGATAATGTTCCCTGATATGTTAACCTGGTAGCTGAAATCTTTGCTTAAGGATAATGTTCCCTGATATCTTAACCTGGTAGCTGAAATCCCTCATCTCTGGAAATGTTCTGATATGTCTCTTTTGTATAAACTAAGGGGGGGCGGGGGGGCCTTACATCTTACCTAAGATATGTTGATCAAAATGGGATGTAATTCTGTGGTTGTGGGCAAACCAAGGTCTTATAATAGTTCAACAAAGCTTCCCTGTTTTTATGTTCAATATCTCTCATGCCTATTCTAAAAATGACAGTTTCTTCTGACAAATGATTGAAGGTCTCTAACAATAGCTGTTAATTTTCAATAAAAGTTACTCAGTCATCAGCATAATGCAAATTGGTGCTGCACTGTGAACCTGACCAGTAATCTAATTATTTATTCTGTCACATCAATGTTCATAACCACACTCAAGATTTAAGGGTCATTACTCTACCCTTATGAAATGCTGTATTTAGTATGAAACACACTACTCAGATGGTTTATAACTTCCAAGGCAATGCTTTTAGTAAAATATAGAAGCACTTTCTTTACACCTGCAGAAGAATATTCCCAACTCAGAATTTGATGCATTTTACAAATATTACAAATGTTCTATTGATAACACACTTGGGATGGACTCATTCATCCAAATGACCCATTTTCACAACTATGTGATATTTCTAAACCCTCTCTCCGGTAGGTTATATGTTTCTACTGGAGTTTGCAACTTATAGTTTCCTTTGAAAGAAGTTGTGAAATATAGCGATGAAAATAGGTCATTTATTCCAATTAAGCCCAACCTTCAAGTTCATGAATTCTTCTGCAACAGTTGTTAATACTAATTTTTGCTTGTTTACAGTTTTTCAGAAAAACAATCTGCAGAGTACAAAACTGTCAAAGGGCCAAAACTCAATGCTTATGAACTTATGCTTGAAACTAATCAATTGAAATTTAGAATGATTAAAGAATGAAACCAAGGTAGTGGAAGTAGTGAAGGGAGAGGAAAATGAAATATTGTTTTACAAGAGGAGAATCCTAGACTGTTTTCAAACTGACTTATGACAAGATCTCAAGCCCATAAAAGTAGACAGGGAAATGATGTAGAAATTCAGTTCTTGGATATAATTGTCATATGATTAAAAAGGAAGAAGATGAAAAGAATGAGGCTGCGGCGTTTAGCCCATCTTCTTCAATAGAAATGCATAAAATGGATTCAAAACTGAAAACATTACACCAAACAGCCAACTTAGATTAAATCAGAACTATCTGACAATCAGAAAATTTAGGCAATTATCATGTACATAGATATTAATGTTAGGTTCTACGTGCAGAAATGAACAGTAACTTCTGCCTCCAGAGAGTATATCATGCAGACTGGATACTTGTAGCACTAAAACCCTTTTCACTTGGAATCAAGAATGTTATTCTCTCTGTGTATGTTGAATAATAATAAACTCAGTGTTTTAAGTGTGATCTGATGAGTATGCTATAAAAGCTTCCGTTACAATTAGACATGCAATCTGTGTTTCCAGATGTATTTCCTCACATTGCATTAATGCTTTAAATGGTTACATCACAATAGCAATAAATCTTTGTCAGCGAAAGCGTAGATTAGCAGAATCAAGCATGAGAATCTAATGGATTTGATTTGTCGCACTCCTCGTTTCCTGCTTATTTTATCTGACCCCCATTCCCAATTTCCAGTGTCATGGTGCCTAGAAATGCTTCTGATGCTGCTTCTTACCAGTAGCTGTGATTCTTAAATTTTGTTCATTTTTGTGTGGATTAAAGGGTTCGATTTTGTAATGCTATACTTTGTAGTAATTTGTTTTTATCAATTCTTCATATTTAAAAATATTTTTCTTCAACTCTTAGCAATGCTGACAAGGAGACGTTTATTCTCTGCCCTGAGTTAATCATAATGGTATTTCTAGTTTACTTAGACATTTCTAAGTTAATATGCTTTTCATTCTTTCGTCACATTTCGACTACGTGGGTGGAATTTAATGGTCTTACATGAGGTGAAATGGGTGGTGATAAGGAGGGGGAGAATTTAATGGGGAGGATTTGAGAGGCTGAACAGGCTGGGGCTGTTTTCCCTGGAGCATCGGAGACTGAGGGGTGACCTTATAAAGGTTTACAAAATTATGAGGGGTATGGATAGGATAAATAGACAAAGTCTTTTCCCTGGGTCAGGGAGTCCAGAACTAGAGGGCATAGGTTTAGGGTGAGAGGGAAAAGATATAAAAGAGACCTAAGGGGCAGAGGGTGGTACGTGTATGGAATGAACTGCCAGAGGAAGTGGTGGATGCTGGTACAATTGCAAAATTTTAAAGGTATTTGGATGGATATATGAATAGGAAGGGTTTGGAGGGATATGGGACGGGTGCTGGCAGATGGGACTAGATTGGGTTGGGTTATCTGGTCAGCGTGTACGGGTTGGACTGAAGGGTCTGTTTCCATGCTGTACATCTCTATGATTCTATGACTCTATGATGGTTGGGGTTGACCCACCACTATCCATTCCCTGTTCTAATTAATTTCCATTTTGGGCCATCATCCTGTTGGCACTGGTATCTGTCCAGTGGTGGAGAGGCATGCATCACGTTGGAAGATTGAGAACAAACTCAGTACCTGATTCTGAGACGTGGTGCTCACTAAGAGTTACTACCTTCTGTATTTTGACTCAGTGAGAATAGTTGTGTCCAGTCCAGGCATATCACCTGGCCTACTTAGTCCACTCATACTGAAGGCCTTGTCCATTTTTTAAAAATATTACTGTCATTCCCTTGATCCAAAGAACTCTCTGATTGTGAAATATTAATGGTGTCTTTTTGAAATATTAGGGACAGGGGATATTTTGAGGTTGGCACTGGAAATGAACTGTGTTGTAGAATTTAAGGGTGATCATGTTTTCTCTTACTGTTTGTACACAGAGATTTTTATATTAAAATCCATCTGGTTATCTCCTCAGTTGATCGAAATTTCTTTTAACTGTGGCCTGCCTACTTGTGGTATAATGGTACAATGTGTCATCAACAAATAATATAATATTAGTCTAGAAAGAATCTCCTCCGTGTATTCGATGAATAATGTGAACAGGAAATCTGTCAGGTTCTTGTGGTACTTGAGTTTTCACTGACAGAGCATTTCCATTCATCATCATCAAATTACTGAATGATGCAGTATGGAAGGAGACCATTCCGTCAGTCAGCTTTTCGAAATTTGAAACCTACCAATCATTTCCCTTCGAGTGTTTCTCCAATTATTTTTTAAAATTTATAATTGAATCTCCTTCCATCTCGGGCATAAGCCCTTCTTCAGGAATCCTGAAGAAGGGTTTATGCCCGAAACGTCGATTCTCCTGTTCCCTGGATGCTGCCTGACCTGCTGCGCTTTTCCAGCAACACATTTTCAGCTCTGATCTCCAGCATCTGCAGACCTCACTTTCTTCTCCTTCCATCTCACTCATCTCACTCAAAATTTCAGTCAATGTACTCCAGATCTTAGTGGAGCACTGCTTAAAATAATAAGTCTTCTGATCATGTCTTTGGTGTTTATTGCTAGTTACCTCAAATTCTATGTTGTGCTGTTAATGTGCCTTTATCTAATTTAAAATAATTTTCTCATTGATTCCATAAGGCTTCACTATCCTTAAAAATTTCACAACTGGCATTTGAATGAATACTAATATTGATCAAATCAGTAAATTATAAGAACTTGCCAAGTAATTTGCTTAAATTTTAAGTGAAAAGTTGGAAGAGACTTTAAAATCTTTATTATAATAGTATATTAGTAATTTTCAAAAGCTTATCTGTAGAGATAAAGTAACATTTCCCGTGCTACAATGTGAGCTCTAAAGTAGCCAATTGCCCATTCCTCTTAGCTCCTTTGGCTGGACGGTTAATTTGGCAGAAGTGGGTGCTGCAGATGCTGGAGATGAGAGTCAAGATCAGAGTGGTGCTGGAAAAGCACAGCAGGTCAGGCAGCATCCAAGGAGCAGGAAAATCGACGTTTTGGGCAAAAGACCTTCATCAGGAATGACCAGGCATTCCTGGTGAAGGTCTTTTGCCCAAAACGCCAATTTTCCTGCTCCTTGGATGCTGCCTGACCTGCTGTGCTTTTCCAGCACCACTCTAATCTGGACAGACAATTTGCAAAGTGATGCCAACTGTGTGAGTTCAATTCCCACAACAGCTAAGGTCACTTTCTTAACTGCACCCCTTGCCTGAGGTGAGGTGACCTACAAGTTAAACAAACTGTTAGTCATCTCTAACTAATGAGGGAGTAGCTCCATGATCTGCTAAGATTATAATGACTTTAATTTTACTTTACCCACTGTTAGTATTGTGGACTACGCCAGCACATTTGATCTTCCCTCTGCTCTAATGTCCAATCACCTGTGAGAAAGGCCCTTGACATCCTTGAACATGTTGTGAATGATTGCGAAAACACCATGGCCTAATAGAAACCTGGCTGAGAAATGATAGCATGTGTCCCCTTAATAGAGTCTCTCAATTGCATATATCTTTCACCATTTGTCCCATCAATTCTTTTGCAGTGGTGGTGGTGTGGTATTTATTTCAGGATCATGCTCTTAATTTATCCCAAAAGTGGGTTGGTGAAGTGTGAAAGTAGATTCAAATATTTTGCTTAATGTTAGATTTAGCTACAGAACATAACATTAAAACTATTTGCCTCTTCATGAACCAACATCCAAAGCTTCAGAAATCCCTCTTTATATGTCCTCTACCTGGATGTAATACAACAAATGCACCATTAACATGCACCATACTCTTGACCTCCTACCATTTTCACACATTCCTATCCTTTGAGCATCTCACCCTATTCCATTCTTCTTACCACTCATTCAGGCTCATGATTCTTTATCATGCACAATAGAAAATGATTTCATGTTTTGGGGGATAGTTTCTTAGAACAGCATTTTGTGGAGTCGACTGGAGAGTAGGCTTGACAAGACCTGGATAAAAGCAAATTACTGCGGATGCTGGAATCTGAAACTAAAAGAGAAAATGCTGGAAAATCTCAGCAGGTTTGGCAGCATCTGTAAGGAGAGAAAAGAGCTGACATTTCGAGTCTAACTGACCCTTTGTCAAAGCTAAAAAAAGGGAGAAATAGGGAGGAATTTATACGAGGCTGAGAGAAGGTGAGTCATGGCTCCAGAAGCAAAGGTAGCAATAAAGAGGTGATAATGACAATGCATAGAGAGATTATAGGGAGATTAGGAGCTGTGAATGACCAAGGCTGAAGCCAGTGCTATGTGACAAAATATGGGGGGGGATGGGTGAAGCAGAGGCAAAATGGAAAACAGGGGAGAACGGTCGCAAGGGGGAAGAGAAGAGGAAAAAGGTGATGAGAGAGTGGGGAGCGAGAGAAAGAGAGACAATCAAGAAATAAGAGGCACAGAACAGTGAAAAAGAATTTAAAAAAAGATAAATAAAATAAATGAAATAAAATTATGGAGCAGAATGAAAACAGAGGGGTCGAGATGGGATAATCATCTGAAGTTGTTGAATTCAATGTTGAGACCGGCAGGCTGTAACGTGCCTAGTCGGAAGATGAGATGCTGTTCCTCCAGTCTGCGTTGAGCTTCACTGGAACATTGCAGCAGGCCAAGGACAGACATGTAGGCATGGGAGCAGGATTGTGTGTTGAAGTGGCAAGCCACGGGAAGGTCCGGGACCTGATTGCGTACAGACCGAAGGTGCTCAGCAAAGCGATCACCCAGTCGGCGTTTTGTCTCTCCAATATAGAGGAGACCACATTGGGAACAACGAATGCAATAGACCAAATTGAAAGAGGTACAAGTGAATCGCTGCTTAATCTGAAATTAGAGTTTGGGGCCTTGGATGGTGAGCATGGAAGAGGTAAAGGGGCAGGTTGCATGGGAAGGTGCCGTGTGTGATGGGAGAGGTGTTAGGTGTGATGGAGGAGTCGTTGTCTCTGTAGAATGCAAAAAATTGTATCAAAACAAGAAAAGGGTATAATTGTGTAAAGACTTGTGCCATGTCAGAAGATTGGACACAATATAACAAACGTCAAAATTTTTTTACAAAGCAGAAAATGACCAATAATTAGTATAAAGAAGAAAAATTAGAATACAAGAAAAAGCTGGTCAAATATATAAAAACAGATTAAAATTGAAAGTGGTCTAACGGTGGCTTGATAACCATTATCAATTGTTGTAAATGCCCATCTGATTCATTAATATCCTTCAGGGAAGGAAATCTGCCATCCTTACCAGGTCTGGCCCACATGTGGCCTACATGCCAGATCCACATCAGTAGGGTTGATTCTTAACTGCCCTCTGAAATTGTTGATGAGGCAATGGCAGTTTGGGATCAAAAATAATGCTGACCCAGTCAGTGATGCCCACATTCTGTGAACAAATAAAGAAGATAAACTTACTGGTATAACAAGAAGAGATGTTATCTTTAACAAGATTTAGCTTATTGCAAATTAGCAACTAAAGTAGAAATTGCAATGACATGACAGACATAATTACAGGGAGTCTGAGGAAGATCTGGAAGTTGCATCTTACTCCTTCTGGATTCTAAGTTGTCTTCCCTCCCCACAGTTGCATTGGACATCATCATAGTTGATGGCACTTAAAGCAATCTCAGTATAAATCCTTTTGACACTTTATGTGAATTTGATAATATTTCATAACACTTGATGATTGAGACAAAGGGAAACTATCCTATCCTTAACCTTCTGGATCGGTTTGTAGCTATTAATGATTGACAATGCTATCCTTCCACAAAATGTCTCTGCTCTAGTCCAACAGAGTGGGCCCTTCTCACTTGTTTCCATTCTAGTTAATCAAAGTCAGTGAATCACTTGCAATGGCTTCTCTTCCTGTTCTCACTCAATTACCTTTGTATCTAGGTCCTCACACTCCCGGAATCTATTTTTGGCCCAAACTGTTTTTCATCTGTGTCCTGCCCCTCTGTGACATTATCTGGAGTCTTGGACTTAGATTTCCCTTGTGCACTGATGATATCTAGATTAGATTAGATTACTTTACAGTGTAGAAACAGGCTCTTCGGCCCAACAAGTCCACACCGACCCGCCGAAGTGCAAACCACCCATACCCCTACATTTAGCCCTTACCTAACACTACGGACAATTTAGCATGGCCAATTCACCTGACCTGCACATCTTTGGACTGTGGGAGGAAAACGGAGCACCCGGAGGAAACCCACGCAGACACGGGGAGAATGTGCAAACTCCACACAGTCAGTCGCCTGAAGCGGGAATTGAACCTGGGTCTCTGGCGCTGTGAGGCAGCAGTGCTAACCACTGTGCCACCGTGCCGCCCACAAATCTAATAACAGTGAACGATTTCTCCCTTATCTCTCTCAACCTCTCCACTGTTTTTAAATTGTCAGACGGTTTATCCAATATTTTGGTGCTGAAAAAGCAGAAATTTCACTTATGCAAACATCGAAAAGAAATTTCTTTTTAAAGAGTTATCGGACTCCAAACATTAACTCTACTTTCTTCCCACAAATGCTGCCAGACTTTTTAATGTTTCTCCCAAGATACTTTCTCTCGCTATTGATAGTCTGATAACAGTCTGAGATTAAATCAGTCTGATTGCAACACTGATGTCATTACATGACCCAGACCTGAGTTTATGACCTGTTGTTTATGCCATCATTGAGAGTATTCCTTTCTGCCCCTGAAACATCATTCTTTTTTCCCCTGTGTGAGTACATCACTAACTGAAACCCTCACCCATGTCTTTGTTACTTTGAGCTTTGACTATTCCAACATGCTCCTGGCTGATCTTCTACTTTCCACCTTACACAAACATGAGCTCATGCAAAACTCTGCTGTCTGTCTCTTAACTTGTACCAAGTCCCATTTGCCTATGACTTCTGTCCTCAGGGCAAGGGAAAAGAGTGATGGGCCCTGGTGCTGTCACTAGTTCGGGATCCTGTTCTGCCCGTAGCCCTCGGTCTGAGCAGAGTAGGCCTGCAGTTGCTCTAAGGATAGGCTGCCCAGGTATTGATTATTGGGCCCTGGTACATCACTCTGTCCTAGGTCCTATATTTGCTCACTATAATGATCAATATTGGTCAAGATCTTTCTTTTAAAATTCTTATCCTCAATTTGCATTTGCTCCAAGGTATTTTCTTACCCTATCACTGCAATCTCTTTCATACCCATATGCTCCACCAAGATATCTGGCCACAGCTAATTCTGGCTTTGTAAGCATCCCTAATTTTAACTACCCCTGTTCAGTTGCCCTTTGCTTTTGAAATACCCTCCCAACATCTTTCTCCCTCTTTGGCCAAGCCTTTGATCATCACACCTAAGGATGGCATGGTGGCTCAGTGGTTAGCACTGCTGCCTCATAACACCAGAGACCTCGGTTCAATTCCAGTCTTGGGTGACTGTCTGTGTGGAATTTACACATTTGCCCTGTGTCTGTTTAGGTTTCTGCCCACAATCCAAAGATGTGCAGATTAGATGCATGTTAAATTGTCCATTGTGTTCAGGGATGTGCAGGTTAGATGCATTAGTCAGGGGAGTGGGTCTGGGTGGCATACCCTTCGGTGGGTCAGTGTGGACATGCTGGGCCGAAGGGCCTGTTTCCACACTGTAGGAATTCTATTCTATGATGATTCTAATATTTCCTTAAACATTTTGGCATCACATTTTCTATTATAATGCTATCATGAAGGACAATGGAACATTTTATTATTTTAAAGGTACTATATCAATATTACATTGTTGTTGTTGATTGGTAATACCATCAACTGCAATTGTTTCATTGTCCTCTGTTCTGTGGAACAAAACAAACAAGCACACTGTGGACATTCTTTGGTGAAGCTATGGTTTAAGTTAATTGAATTTTTTCTTAGTATAAACATTCATAATGGATGGGACTTGTATGGTTGTTTATTTTATTACCTTTTGAAACAGATTTTAACAAATCTTTTAGAGCTCAGCGTATTCAGCATTACTTCAATGCCAGAGATAGCTTATTAAAAATCAATGCGTTAATACCAGTGCAGAAATAACACCAATTGAAAAATTTTGTTCTGTATGTTTCGTTTATTGACAATCCAATTTGATTTTCCAAGTGTCGTTCAACTCTTTGTATAATCAATTGCTGATTCAGTAACAGTAAAGTTGTTTTCAGCTTAAACGCTAATATGATAGTTTTTTTTTAGTTCAAGCAGTTCTAGTCACATTGCTCCACATCAAGTTCAATATTCTCAGTGCTGGTTCTGCCTATCTGTATTGGCCAAGGGCATATTTTGGATAATGGGAGAGAGTGAGGACTGCAGATGCTGGAGATTTTAGGTTGTATCAAATATATGTTCAGATTTACTGCAGAATTGCCTGAATCCACCTGAAGCTAATCAACTTGTTTTGGATCTGTTTTAGAAAGACATCTTGAAATGGAAGTTTTCACTGTCATACAAATCACCATTTTCATGTAGGTCAATCGTAAATAAATAGCAATATGTTAATGTACAGCTGCATCTAATGAAATGAGAGCAATTACAATCATCAATAAAACCTGAATGAACAGAATAATGCTGCTCAAATTCATCACAAAGTTACATCATTTCGATTGAACTTTATTAATACTAGTGGTCGCAAAACTTTTCCGGAATATTCTTTTGGTGCTCAATTCTTTCCAATCTAATAGAAGTAAGAGAAGGTTTAATCCCATGTTGCTCTTCTTGTATACTTTGGAAAAAAATGCTTTCTGTTTTATTTTAATTACAACCTCTGCATCTGAATGCTTCCAGCCAGAATTTGGCAGCACATCAAACTTTTTAAAAAAAATTGAAAGCCATCTGGAGGAACTGCGTAGGCATTGCCATTAGCTCCTTCATTAATCCAAACCACAGGGTTCTTATTGCCTTCTGTGTTTAAGCACTTGATGTAAAACTTATTTTGCAGTCTTGTTTTTGTCTGCCACCTCAATTGCCTTCATGAAGGATTATTTGTGTTAATACAAGCAAAAAAAAAGACAAACTTCTAAATAAATCTGACACCAACTTCCCATAAGGAAGCTGAACATTTATTTTGTGAAATAGTGGATTTTAGTTTTGAAAAAAAGGATCATAGTGCCTGGAAAAAAAAATGTGACTTTGGGAACCAATGACTGCTTGAAGCATGTGCACACCTGCCTTGGCCTCCACATCATACCTTTCACTGCAACACTGACAGTCCTTCCTCTTTCTGTATTCTCTGTCCTATCTCAGGTAAAACTCAGGCCCAGATTTTTTTTTACCAAGATGAAGATCATGTCTATCATAGTGGAAATACCAGATGATGTCACAAATCCTAAATCCTACTTTGAACTTGGCATTTCCTATTTTGTAGGGGGGGTGAGATTTCACACATGTGCACTTTGTGGAGGTAGATGGCCATTTAAATAACCAGCTGCCTACCCACAAATCAGATTTTGCAGGTACCCTGGTGTATGGAAATTGGAGAATGGAGATTGGTCCAGGTTAGAATGGATCTGTTCCCAGTGATTTTAGGAATAGAGGAAAACCATTCTAGATCTTAGCTCATTTTCTATTCAATTCCACTTTCCCACATTACCATCTTATCCCTTAATATCATTCTTATCCAGAAACCTATCTAGTTTTACTCAATAATTGCATTTCAGCAGCCCTTTGGGATAGAGAATTCCAAAGATTCACTACGTTCTAACTGAAGATGCTCAGTCTTAAATGGCCTACCATATGTTCTGACCTATGTCTCTCTGGTTTTGGAGTCACTAGTCAGGGAAAAGATCTGTCCTAACTATATCCCCTCTATCATTGTATATTTAAAAAATTGTAAATTTCTAAAGTATCACTTCACATTCTTTGAAACTCTGGAGAATACAGGCCTATCGATTTTGCATGGCCATTATTGAGATCATGGCTGGTCTGTTAATCCTTAATTCTACCTTCCTGTCTTTTCCTTATAGTGATGAGAAGGTGTGAACAAAAGTATTATCAAACAGCAACTGCTCAGCAATAACCTGCTCAGTGATGCCCAGTTTGGGTTCTGCCAGGGCCACTCAGCTCCACACCTCATTACAGCCGAGGTTCAAACAAGGAGAAAAGAGCTCCATAATGAAGTCAGAAGTGGGGATGTTCACCAACGATTGCAGAATGTTCAGCGCCATTTGCGATTCCTCAGGTAATGAAACAGTCCACGTTCAAATGCAACAAGTTCTGGACAGTATCCAGGTTTGTGCTGACAAGTGGCACATAATAGTAACACCACACAAATGCCAGGCCATGACTATCTCCTATAAGAGACAATCTAACCACCATCCCTTGAAAATCAATGGTGTTAGCATCACTGAACCCCTCACTATCAGCATCCTGGGGTTGCTATTGACCAGAAACTCAACTGGACTCGCCTGAAGAAGGGCTAATGCCCGAAACATCAATTCTCCTGCTCCTTGGATGCTGCCTGACCTGTTGTGCTTTTCCAGCAACACATTTTTCAGCTCTGATCTCCAGCATCTGCAGTCCTCACTTTCTCCTTGCCATATAAACACAATGGCTACAAGAGCAGGTCAGAGGCTAGGAATACCATAGCGGGTAACTCACCTCCTCACTCCTGAAAGCCTGTCTGTTATCTATAAGGCACAAGTCAGGAGTATGATGGAATACTCCTCACTTGCCTGAATGACAGCAACTCAAAAAACACTCAAGAAACTTGACACCATCCAGGATGAAGGAGCCTGCTTGATTGGCACCACATTCACAAACATCTATTACCTTCACCACTGATGGTCAGGAGCAGCATTGTGTACTATCTACAGGATATACTGCAGAAATTCACCAAGGATCCTCAGATGGCACCGTCCAAACCCGTAACCACTTCCATCTAGAAGGACAAGGGCGGCAGATACATTGCGACACCACCACCTGCAAGTTCTCTTCCAAGCCATTCCCAATCCTGATTTGGAAATGTTGCTGTTCGTTCACAACCACTGGGTTAAAGTCCTGGCATTCCACACCCCTCATCCAAAGGCATTGTGGATCCATCCAAAGAGACCTTTTTTTTCAAAGGCAACTAGGGATGGGCAGTAAATGCCTGCCAGCCAACAATGCCCAGACCTCATAAATGAATAAAACAAAACCCTGGTAGCCTTACTGATTATATCTATATCAACCTTGAAGATACATAATGATCCAACCTCAACAGTCCTCCTTGGTAAGGAATTCAATAGATTCATCACTTTCTGAGAGAAGGAAATCCTCATAAGTGAAATCTTCTTATTTTGAGATTTTGCACTCTGGTCCTAGACTCTCCGAAAAGAGGGAACAACCTCTCAACATCTAACCTGTCAAGTCCCTAAGAAAATTATATGTTTCTATAAGGTGTCCTCTCACTCTTATAAACTTCAATGAATACAAGCCCAACCTAGTCAACATTTCCACATGAGTATCTCTCTATACCTGGAAACAAACAAGTGAATACGCTTTCGATTGCCTCCAATGTAATACAGCTTTCCTTAAATAAGGGAACCAAAGCTGTTTACTATTTTCTAAGTATTGTCTAACAAGTGCCTCATACAGCTTTAACAAGAATTCTCTATTTTTACATTCCATTCCCTTTGAAATAAAGACCAACATTCCATTTGCCTACCCTGTTACCTAATGAATTTGTATCCTAGGTTTTTGTGATTTATGCACCCAAATTCCTCTATGCTGCTGTTTTCTCTAGTCTTTGTCTATTTAAATGATATTCAGCTCCTCTATTCTTCATGCCAAAAGCAACAACCTCACATTTTCCCACGTTGCATTCCATCTGGCATTTTACCCATTCATTTAAAATGTATCTATTCTTCTGTTGAATTTTTATGTCATCCTTACCACTTGCCTCCCCAACTATTTTTTATGTCAACCACAAACTTGGAAGTAGTAAATTCACTTCTCTCATCCAAGTCATTAATGTACATAATAAATAATTGTGATCTCAGCTCTGATTCTTGTGGCAATTAACTAGTTATCTTCTTAGAGAAGGAGACCAAAGTTGTACACAATACTTTAAGTAAGATCTCAGCAAGTCTCTATGCAACTTCAGCAAAATACCTTCATTTCTGCACTCAACTCCCCTTTCAAATGAATGTTAACATATTGTTTGCCTTTCTAGTTGCTTGCTGCACCTAGTTTTTAATGACTCATGGACAAAGATACCAGCTTCTTTTGCATTTCTGCAGCTCTCAACTTCTCACCATTTAAGAAATATTTTGCCTTTCTATTTTCTTTCACTGAAGTGAACCACTTCTCAATTCCTTTGATTCTGTTCCATCTGTCATGCTCTATTCACTTAGCCCCTCCAAGTCCTCTTGAAGCCTCCTTATGTCATCCTCAAGGCTTACATTTCCACCTGGTTTGATGTCTTCAACAAATTTGGAACCGTTATAATTTGCCCCTACATCCAAATAATTTGCATAGATTGTGAATATTTCTGGTCCTAGTTCTGACCCTTGTGATATCCCATTAGTAATAGCCTGGCATCCTGAGAATGATCCAATTATTCCTTCTCTCTGCTCTCTTGTCTGTTAACCAATTCTTAATTCACCCAGCATATCTACCCAATCCGACACGCTCTCATCGTATTTACCAACATCCTATGGGGAACCTTACCAAAGATCTTCTGAAAATCCAAACAGACCACATTCACTGCTTTTTCCTTGTCTACATTAGAGGTGACATCCTTAAAAAAATCCTATAGTTTTGTCAAATATCATTTCCCTTTCATAAATCCAAATGTTCAGTTATAATACCCTATGACATAGTTTCTAGCATTTTCCATTCAACTGATGTCAAGCTCACTGATGTACAGTGCTTGAGTCTCCCTCTTCCTCCCTCTTTAAGTAATAGGTTTACATTTGTCATTTTCCAGACAGTAGGAATTTTTCAAGAACTTATAGAATCACAAAAGTTAACATCATTGTTATGCTGGAAGTTTTAGAACAAGCGTTGTGAAGGCTGTGTTATTCCTGAAAAGATAACAAGAACATGATGCGGTCTGCATACATCTATTGTGAGCTGTGCAATGTTTGTCCTTAGGTTTTGTAGTTGAAGATGCTGATTTGTTCCAAGTTAATATGGTGCAGCATGACTAATAGGGGAATACTTTATAGTTTGTACTTGGCTGGTCGACAAGACATTAAGTCTTCTTTGTTTATCAAAAAAAAACAATCAAGCATCCATTGTCACCATTGCCATTTCCATCAACATTCTGCGATGAGAGATTTATCCATCCTCAATCTAGCTTTAGTTTCAAATACTACCTCTTCATTAATACTGATTTCTTTTAACTCTTTAGTTACACGACCCCTTGGTCATATAATATTTCTGACAGTTTTCTGTATCTTCTTCTGCAAAGACAGGCACAAAGTAACTGTTTAGTTTCTCTGATTTATCTCAATTCTCCATTTTAAATTCGCCTGTCCTCACCTGTAATGGGCTCTGGAGTGGAGAGATAAATGGTAGGGGGTTGGGGCTAGGAAGAAGGTAGCTTAGAGTGCAATAGATGGATGGAGGTGGGGTAGGTCAGAGAGGAGGGTGGAACGGATAGATGGGGAGGAAGATTGGCAGGTGGGACAGGTTATGAGGGCGGTGCTGAGCTAGCAGGTTGGAGCTGGGGTAAGGTGGGGGGAGGGGAAATGGGGAAACTGGTGAAGTCCACATTGATTTCCCTAGGTGTGAAGCCTCGGAACACTTCAACCCCAGGGCATCAATGTGGACTTCACCAGTTTTCTCATTTCCCCTCCCTCCACCTTACTCCAGTTCCAACCTTCCAGCTCAGCACCATCCTCATGACCTGTCCCACCTGCCAATCTTCCTTCCCACCTATCCACTCCACCCTCCTCTCTGACCTATCACCTATATTCCCATCTCCATCCACCTATTGCATGCTTAGCTGCCTTCTCCCCAGCCCCACCCCCCTCCCATTTATTTCTCCACCCCGGAGGCTCCCAGCCTAATTCCTGATGAAGCGCTCCTGCCCGAAATGTCAATTTTCCTACTCCTCGGATGCTGCCTGACCTGCTGTGCTTTTCCAGCACCACTCTAATCTTGACTCTGATCTCCAGCATCTGCAGTCCTCACTTTCGCCTCTTCTCTTAAGCCAGCCTACCATGAGGGACCTTCTCAAATGCTTTGTAAAGTCTATCTAGGCAATATCCACTGCCCTACCCTTACCAATTATCTTTTTCACTTCTTCAAAAAACTCAATCAAATTTTTGAGACAAGATCTTGCCCTGCACAAAGCCAGGCTGCCTATCGCTAATAAGTCCATACTTTTCCAAAAGTGAGTAAATCTGTTGCTAAGAATCCCCTCCAATAATTTCCCTATCACTGATGTACGGCTCACCAGTCAATAATTCCTTGCATTTCTTAAACGAAGGCACAACATTGGCTATTCTTCAGTCTCTGGGACCCTGCCTCTGGGAAAAGAGAATACAAAGATCGCTGTGGACCAGAGAGCTGAATTCCAGAGGAGAGTTGGCAGTGACAGCAAGGCCTCATTTGATCAAGTATGGAATCAAGAAGTCCTAGCAAAACTGTAATCAATAGAAATCAGGGAAAAATCAGTCATTCCTCGCACATAGGAAAATGGCTGTGGTTGTTGGAGGTCAATTCCAGCACATCCCTCCAGGAGTTCCTCAGGGTATTGCCCTAGGCCAAACCATCTTGAGCTGCTTCATTGATGACCTCTCCTCATCATAAGGTCAGAAGCATAGCTGCCCTCCAATGGTTATACAATATTGAGAACCATTCATGACTCCTCAGATAATGAAGCAGTCCAGGTCTAAATGCAACAAGATCTAGACAACGTCCAGACTAGGACAGAAAAGTGGACAGTAACATTTATACCTCACAAATGCCAGGCAATGACCATTTTCAATAACAGACAATCTAACCATCATCCCTTGACATTCAATGGCATTACTAGCACCAATGCCCCCACTATCAGCATTCTGGGATTTGCTTTAACCAAAAATTCAAATCAAAAGAATAGCAGGTTTGAATAAAAGTGGGGAATTTACTTGCCAAACTTAGACTGGGACTGCCATAGTGTGAAGGGCAGGGAGGAATTTGTTAAGAGTTTTCTGAAAAAAATTCTCAATCAATGTATAGCTGGCCCTACTAGACAAAGGGCAAAACTTAACCTCCTCTTGGGAGAGAAGGCTGAGCAAATATCTGATGTGTTAGTGAGGGAGCAATTTGAGACCAGTGACCATAATGCTATTAGTTTTATAATAGTTATAGAAAAGGATAGGTCTGATCCACAAGTTAGTTCTAAACTGGGGCAAGGCCAGTTTTGATCGTATTAGATAGGAACTTTCAAAAGTTAATTGAGGGAGGCTGTTTGTAGGGAAAGGAATGTTTAGTAAGTAGGAGGCTTTCAAAAGTAAAACAATGAGAGTTCAGGGCCAGCATTTCTTGTTAGTATGAAGGGCAAGGTTGATTAGAGTAAGGAACATTGGATGTCTAAATGTATTGTGGCTATGATCAAGAAAAAGAAGGAGGTATATGAGAGATATAGATGGCTGGGATCAAATGAATCTCTTGAGGAGTATAAGGGATGTAGGACTACATTTAAGTCAGAAATTAGGAGGCCATACAGGAGCATAAGGTAGCATTGGCAGATAAGGTAAAGGAGAATCCAAAGAGAGTCTACAATGACATTAAGGACAAAAGACAAAATAGGGGCCCCTAAAGACTATTGAGATTATCTATGTGAGGAGATTATTCTGTGTCAGGATTTACCATGGCGAAAGACATGGAAGCTAGGGTTCTAGGGGAAACAAATAGTGATGTCTTGAAAAGAGTCCATATTCCAGAAGAGGTCATGCTGGAGATCTAAAATGCTTGGAGGTAGATAAATCTTGGGACTTGATTGAGTATATCTAGGACATTGTGGGAAGCTAAGAAAGATATTGTGGGACCACTAGCAGAGATATTTGTATCACGAATAGCCACGGGCTAGTTGCCAGAAGACTGCACGGTGGCTAATGTTGTGGTTTTGTTTAGGGAGGGCTGCCAGGAAAAGCCAGGTAACTACAGAATGATGCACCTGCAGTCGGTAGTAGGTATGTTGTTGGAGGAGATTCTGAGAGATAGGATCTACATGCATCTGGAAAGGCAAGGACTGATTAGGGATAGCCAGCATGGCTTTATGCATGTGAAATCATGCCTCACAATTCTCACTGAGTTTTTTGAAGAGGTAACCAAGAAAATAGATGAAGGTGGAGCAGTGGATGTTGTCTACAAGGATTTTAGTAAGGCCTTTGACAAAGTTCTGCATGGTAGGCTGGTTAATAGTGTTGGATCACATAGGATTCAAGGTGAACTAACCAGTTGGATACAAAATTGGCTTGATGGTAGGAGACAGAGGGTGGTTGAGTAGAGTAGCTTTATTTGTTGTTTCTACCAAGAACAGGTGGTACAATAAAAATGAGTCAACGTTCCTCCAGGACCCTTGTACTATATGAGCACACAGACAACGCGAGCGTACAGTCATACACAGGGCAACATAATGTGCAGAGAAAAGTGCAAAACATGCAAAACAGCACAGTAATTCCTGACAAGACAAGACAATAGGCACAGTGGTGGACAAATTAGAATGTAACAATGAATGATCAGTAATAAAACATTACTTTCGTAGCAATTCAAAAAGTCATCTAAAAAATTTCAAATCAAATGCAGTGTAATCATACAGTGTTAAGGAGCCTGATGGCTTGGGGGAAGAAACTATTGCACTGTCTGGCTGTGAGAGACTGAATGCTCCGGTATATTCTGCCAGATGGCAGGAGGGAAAAGATTTTGAATGAAGGATGTGTCGGGTTGTCCACAATGCTATTAGCCTTGTGGATGCAGCATGTGGTGAAAATGTCTATAATGGAGGAAAAGAAGACCTCGATGATCTTCTCAGCTGTACTGACTATCCATTGTAGAGTCTTACGATCCAAAATGGTGCAATTCCTGAATCAGGCAGTGATGCAGCTGCTCAGGGTAGTCTTAATAAATCCCGTGTAGAATGTGGTGAGGATAGGGGTGTGGGAGATAGGCTTTTGTTGTTCAGACTAGAGGCCTGTGACCAGCCGTGTGCCGCAATGATCAGTGCTAGGTCTATTGTTATTTGTTATTTATGTAAACAATTTGGATGAGAGTATAGGAGGACTGTTAGTATGTTTGTAGATGACACCAAAATTGGAGGTGTAGTGGACAGTGAAGAAGATTATCTCAGAGTACAACGGGGCTTGATCAACTGGGCTGTGGATTGAGAAATTGCAGATGGAGTTCAATTCAGATGAAGTGTTGCATTTTGCTAAGAAAATCTAGGGCAGGGCTTGTACAGTTAATTTATGCTCTGGAGAGTGTTGTTGAACAGAGTGACCTAGCAGTACTGGTATATAGTTCCTTGAAAGTGGTGTCACAAGTAGATGGAGTGGTGAAGAAGACATTTGGCAAGCTTGCCTTCATCAGACAGAGAACTGAGTACTGACGTTGGCATGTCATGTTACAGCTGTACAAGACATTGGTAAGGCCACATTTGGAGTACCAATACAGGAAGGATGTTATTAAACTTGAAAGGGTGCAAAATAGATTTACAAGGCTATTACTGAGACTGGAGGGTTTGAGTTATAAGGAGAGGCTGAATAGGCTGGGATGATTTTTCCTGGAGCTTAGGAAGCTGAGGGGTTTATAAAATTTGGAGAGTCATAGATAAGGTGAATAACCAAGGTCTTTCCCCAGGATTAGAGAGTCCAAAGCTAGAGGGCATTGGTTTAATTTAGAATTTAGAATTTTTTAGATTTAGAATTTAGATTACAGTGTGGAAACAGCCCTTCGGCCCAACAAGTCCACACCGACCCGCCGAAGCGAAACCCACCCATACCCCTACGTTTACCCCTTACCTAACACTACAGGCAATTTAGTATGGCCAATTCACCTGACCCTGCACATCTTTGGATGGTGGGAGGAAACCGGAGCACCCGGAGGAAACCCACACAGACACGGGGAGAACGTGCAAACTCCACACAGTCAGTCGCCTGAGGCGGGAATTGAACCCGGGTCTCTGGCGCTGTGAGGCAGCAGTGCTAACCACTGTACCACCGTGCCGCCCACTAAGTTGAGAGGGTGAAGATTTAAAAGGGATCTGAGGGGCAACTTTTTTATACAGAAGGTGGTGTGTGTATGGAACAAGCTGCCAGAGGAAATGGTAGAGGTATGTGCAATTGCAACATTTAAAAGACATTTAACGGGTACAAGAATAAGGAAGCTTTTGAGAAATATATGCCAAATGTGAGAAAATGGGACTAGTTCAATTCACAGTGGCACAGTGGTTAGTACTACTGCCTCACAGTGCCAGAGACCTGGGGGTCAATTCCCACCTTGGGCGACTGCCTGTCTGGAATTTGCACATTCTCCCCGTGTCTGTGTGGGTTTCCTCCGGGTGCTCCGGTTTCCTCCCACAGTCCAAAAGATGTGCAGGTCAGGTGAATTGGCCATGCTAAATTACCCGTAGTGTTAGGTGTAGGGGAACGGGTCTGGGTGGGTTGCTCTTCGGAGGGTCAGTATGGACTTGTTGGGCCGAAGGGCCTATTTCCACACTGTAAGTAATCTAATCTAATCAATAGAAACCTGGTCAGCATGGGCACATTGGGCTGAAGAACTTGCTTCCTTGCTGTATGAATCTATGACTCTATGACAGTGATTACAAGAGCAGGTCAGAGGCTAGGAATACCGTGGTGAGTAACTCACCTCTGAAATCCCCAAAGCCTGTCCATCATCCACAAGTTGTGATGGAATATTCCACACTTGCCAGCACCTACAACATTCCAGAAGCTTTATGCCGTTCAGGATAAAGCAGTCTGCTTGATTGGCACTACATCCATAACTGCCACTCTCTCTACCACTGATGCTTGGTAGTAGCAGTGTGTACTATCTACAAAGCTGCACTGTTGAAATTCAGTAAAGATCCTTAGACAGGACCTTCCAAACAAATAACCACTTCCATCTGAAAGGACAAGGGCAGCAGATACATGGCAACACCACAATTTGTAAGTTCCACTCCAAGCCATTCAACATCCTGACTTGGAAATATATCACCTTTCCTTCACTATTGCTCGGCATTAGAATCATACTACAATACAATCTGCAATCTCATGGCTCAGCATATCCCCCAGTCTAACATTGCCTTCAAGCTAGGGAATCAATCCTTGCACAATGAAGAGTGCAGGAGGGCATATCATGAGCAGCACCAGGCATTCCTGTAAATGTGATAGTGGGCAGTATAGGGACAGTCTGTCAAGGTAGGAAAATGAAGGACTTAAAGGATGGTGCCAGTACTGTTCTCAAGGATAATCACTGATGGGTCATAAATGCCAGCAAGTTCCACATTCTGTGAACAAATATAAAAGAAAATGCAAGGTATTGGCTGACAGAGTCCTTATTTGGCTCATAATTCATCTAAAAAAATTCAATTATCTTCAAAGAGATAGCTAACAGACAATTTCCTTCACAATGCTGTAAAGACAGTATCTATTTATTTGTCTGTATTTTTGATTGTGATCTGTACATAACCATAAATTATTGAGGGCTTGCCATTCTATTTAAAAGCAAATTATCTAACACTCATTTTTAAACGCTGTTTATATAGCTATTTGTACAAGCAGTAATGGAAGCCTGGCTTGCAGATGAAACAGAGAGAGAGGATATGTATGAATTGGGCTTTGGCTGGCAAAAGAAGCGATTGGTCTGTCATGCCCAGTTATTGATCCCAGGTAGCTAAACAGCTTGAGGTTGTGAACATTTTGGCAGAAACCATCAGAACACTGAGGGAGAAGGCACTATTTCTGTTTGGCAATAACAAGATCTCAAATCCAATGACAGCCAGCTTATTTTCCCTTTCCAATCATTGTAAGGTGTAACTTGTAATTAATAAATCAAAGACCTATATAAGTCAATCCAGCAAAGAGGTGAATGTATCTGGAGTTGGAAGCAGAGTTCTGATAAGTATAAAGATTGTCTCAGTAAATGGTGTGGACTGCATTCCAAATCTTTCCCTGCAACCAAAACAATCATTTTTTTTCCTAATCTGCATGTGTGTATGGCGGGGGAATTGAGAAGATGTCAGCTGGTGGAGTTACTTGTCAATGTTTCATTATTGTCTATCCCTAATTTGGGATTTCTGCAGACATTTAAACCTTTAATTTTTGTGACTACTTTGGGAATGGTGATGCTTGATTTCTAATGCGCTGCCCCAGTGAATAATAACAATGCATAAAAGGGAGGGTCAGCTGAGGTTACAAGTTCAGCCTTGTGCCACGGAGTGGTGAATACAATACTGGGCATTAATATAAATATTTATTAAGGGTGAATGCAAGAAAACAATATTAACAAAAAGGAATCTGAGCTCTCTTGAATCCATGAATGTGTGCCATATCATTTAGCTTTCTGGATAAATTGGACTCAACACGTAAAGATGAAACATGTATGAATAAAATGAATGCAATGTAATTTAAACAATTAGAAGTGAAATTTAATTTTGAAAGAATCTTTGTGCTCTGATAACAATGCAATGAGAGCGTTAGAGTACAGCCTACCTATTTGAGCAGGAGATTTTTTAATAGGTTGTCTGTTGATGAGGATGTCAGCTGGTGGCAGGTTTCACCAAAGAAAAGCTTCTGCCACAGCTTAAATAAAATGTGGTTTGCATGCACTTTGCTGGTAAATAAACTTTATTTATAATCATGTGGTAACTGGCAAATAGAAAACAGGGGTGGTGGTGCATAACAGTGGGAATGGCTCCTCTTGACAAAATTCAGCCTGTGAAGCCCCATTTAAATATCACACTTGCTGAGTCCCCTCCTGAATAGGTTACTCATCCAACTGAGAAACCTAAATGGACGTGCTTGCCTCAGAACTTCCGTTCTTGGAACCACATCCCTAGCTGCCTTATTAGGAGAATGTAAAGACTCCGTTGACTCCAGCCCTATTAGGGACCAATAGATTGTGTTCTGTTGGTATTATGAAGGATGCTGGATAGGCCTTGGATATTTGACCAACACATCTCCTGGAGCTAATCTAACCACTCAAAATTATTTTTACGCGCAACTCAGAAATATCTCAAAGATAAATAGAGTCATAGAGCCATTCAGATGTACAGCACGGATACAGACTCTTTGGTCCAACCCATCCATGTCGACCAGATATCCCGACCCAATCCAGTCAGACCTGCCAGCACCCGGCCCATATCCCTCCAAACTCTTTTTTATCTTATACCCATTCAAATGCCTGTTAAATGTTGCAATTGTACTAGCCTCCACCACTTTCTCTGGCAGCTCATTCCATACACTGTGCGAAAAAGTTGCCCTTTAGGTCTCTTTTATATCTTTCTCCTCTCACCCTAAACCTATGCCCTCTAGTTTTGGACTCCCACACCCCAGGGAAAAGACTGTGTCTATTTATCTTATCCATGCCCCTCATAATTTTGTAAACCTCTATAAGGTCACCCTTCAATCTCTGACGCTCCAGGGAAAACAGCCCTAGCCTATTTAACCTCTCCCTATAGCTCAAATCCTCCAATCCTGGCAACATCTTTTCGATAGAAAGGAGACCAGACTTGCACGCAATATTCCAACAGTGGTCTAGCCAATGTCCTGTACAGCCGCAACATGACCTCCCAACTCCTGTACGCAATACTCTGACCAATAAAGGAAAGCATACCAAACACCTTCTTCACTATCCTATCTACCTGCGACTCTACTTTCAAGGAGCTATGCACCTGCACTCCAAGGTCCCTTTGTTCAGCAACACTCCCTTGGACCTTACCATCAAGTGTATAAATCCGACTAAGATTTGCTTTCCCAAAATGTAGCACCTCGCATTTATCTGAATTAAACTCCATCTGCCACTCCTCAGTCCATTGGCCCATCTGATCAAGGTCCCGTTGTAATCTGAGGTAACCTTTGTCGCTGTCCACTACACCCCTAATATTGGTGTTATCTGCAAACTTACTAATTATACCCTTTATGTTCACATCCAAATCATTTATATATCATCATATAATCATGGTACTCCACTGGTTACTGGTCTCCAGTCTGAAAAACAACCCTCCACCACCACTCTCTGTCTTCTACCTTTGAGCCAGTTCTGTATCCAAATGGCTAGTTCTACCTGTATTCCATGAGATCTAACCTTGCTAACCAGTCTCCCATAGGGAACCTTACTGAAGTCCATATAGGTCACATCTATCACTCTGACCTCATCAATCCTCTTTGTTACTTCTTCAAAAAATGCAATCAAGTTTGTGAGACATGATTTCCCACGCACAAAGCCATGTTGACAATCCCTAACCAGTCCTTGCCTTTCCAAATACATGTACATGCTGTTCCGCAGGATTCTGTCCAACAACCTGCCCACCACTGACATCAGGCTCACTGCTCTATAGTCCCTTGGCTTGTCCTTACCACCTTTCTTAAACAGTGGCACCACATTAGCCAACCTCCAGTCTTCCAACACCTCACCTGTGACTATCGATGATACAATCACTTCCCTAGCTTTCCACAGGGTTCTAGGGTGCACCTGATCAGGTCCTGGGGATTTATCCACTTATATGCATTTCAAGACATCCAGCACATCCTCCTCTGTAATATGCACATTTTTCAAGATGTCACCATCTATTTCCCTACATTCTATATCTTCCATATCCTTTTCCACAGTAAATGCTGATGCAAAATACTCATTTAGTATCTCCCCGATTTACTGCAACTACAGACAAAGGCTACTGGAGGCCACTTAATACATTCATTTTAATCATCTATGGCATTACTTACTTAGCTTTTAACTGCTTCTTTAGTTCATTCATTGTTTACATGAAGAAGTACCTTTCCAGCTTTTGACTGGTTCATGTTTAAGTTCCTTTGAAATGCAGTTGGGTTGATCTTAAAGTCTATTTACACAATTTTGGGTAACTATAAAATCAGCCCCCACCCCATTCACCATGAAGTTCTGAAATCCCTGGCACATTTGGACTCTCTTTCCTCTTCTGTTGGCACGAATATTGCGTGCTTTGAGTGTACCAGAATTTCAGGGCTTGAGGTTTTAGTGCAATATATATGTGCATGGACTTAATCTTAGTAAATTTGACTATGTTTATCATGGTGAACAATGATCTGAAAACAAATCTTTTGGTTTCCTTTTCCGCAGCAAGGTTTGAATGTAACTAAGTCACAGAAATGAAATAATTTGTGAAGTAATTGAAACATTGTCATAATGAGTTATTCACACTGTTTCTACCACTGATAAGTGTGAAGAATTACTACTGCAACATAAGCAGTAAGTGATAGAACCAAACAATCCCATTGCTGCAGAGGGCCATGGAGGCCAAGTTTTGAGTATATTTAAGATAGAGATAAAAAAGGTTCTTGATTGGTAAGGAGATCAAGGGCTGGAAAATGGCTAATGTATCATACCTGTTTAAAGAAGGAGGGAGGCAGAAAACAGGAAGCTACAGGCCAGTTCGGACTCTAAAACCATTCGTAAGGTTTTAGAGTCCATTATTAAGGATGAGATTGAGGAGTGCTTGGTACTACATGATAATATAGGGCACAGCCAGCCCAGCTTCGTCAAGAGGAAGTCATGTCTGACAAGTCTATTAGAATTGGATTGAGGATTGAGGATGGATTGAGGATTGAAAACAAAAAAATGCTGGAGATCACAATGAGTCAGACAGATCCATGGATAAAGAACAAGCTAATGTTTTGAGTTTAGATGATTCTTCATCAGAGCTGAAATGAAGCATGAAGAGGGCAGCATTTATGCTATAGTTGGATGAGGGTGTGGTGGGATGTGGAGTGCTGGGGGACAAAGAATGCTGATAGTTCAGATTAAGAGATCAGAATGTAAGAATGATAGAACAATGGTGTGTTTAACTGCCAGACTTGAAAGAGAAGAGTCTCACTGGGGTGGGGTGAGTGGAGAGAGATCATCGCAAGAAAGAATGTAACAAGTAAAGCTCAAAGAAAGGGATAAAGGATTAGTTGACTGGCAGAAGGCACAGCGTGGAGAAAAAGGACCTTTTTCAAGTTGGCAGTTAGTGACTAGTAGAGTTCCACAGGAGTCAATGTTGGGACCACAATTATTCAAATTATATGTTAATGATATGGATGATGGAATTGAGCACATGATTGCTAAGTTTGCAGGTGACACAAAGATAGGTGGAGGTACAGGTAATATTGAGGAAGCAGGAAGTCTGCAGAAGGACATGGACAAGCTCGGAGAGTTGGTCAAAGACGTGGCAGGTGGAATACAATGTGGGAAAGTGTGAGATTATTTACTTTGGTAGGAAGAATAGAGACATAGACTAATTTCTAAATGGGTAAAAACTTCAGAAATTGCACACACATAGGGACTTGGCAGTCCTGGTATCGGATTCTCTGAAGGTTGATATGTTGGTTCAACTGGCAGTTAGGAAGGCAAATGCAATGTTAATGTTCATTTCAAGACAGCAAGAATATAAAAGCAGAAACTTACTGCAGAGGCTGTATACAGTTCTAGTCAGACCACATTTGGACTACTGTGAGAAATGCTGGGCCCCATATCAAAGGAAGGATGTGCTGGCATTGGAGAGTGTGCAGAGGAGGGTTAATAAGAATGATCCTGGGGATCAAGGGCTTGTCCTTTGAGGAGCATTTGGGGGCTCTGGACCTGAACTCAATGGAGTTTAGAAGAATGTGAGAGGGTCTGTTTGGAATTTATAGAATTCTGACAGGCATGGACAGAGTGGGAATGGAAAAGATGTGTCCATAGGTAGGAGAGACTAGGACACAAGGTCACAGACTCAGAGTGATCGGATGACACTTTTGACCTGAGATGAAATGGAATTTCTTCAGCCAGCGTGTGGTGAACCTGTGGAACGCATTGCCACAGAACGTTGTGGAGGCCAAGTCGCTGAGTGTATTTAAGGCGGACATATATAGATACTTGGTTGATAAGGGGATCCAAGGTTACAGTGAGAAGGCAGGGGAATGGGATTGAGAAACATATTGGTCAGGAGTGTGATGGAATACTCCACACTTGCCTGGATGAGAGCTGCTCCAACAACACTCAAGAAATTTGATACCACCCAGGACGAGGCAGCTCACTTGATTGGTCCTACATCCAAAAGCATCTATTGCCTCTATCACCAATACTCAGAAGCAGCAGTGTGTCCTGTTACAAGATCTTTAAAGATCTTTAAATAGCACTTTCCAAGCCCATGACCACTTCCGTCTTGAAAGACAATGGCAGCAGACATAGGGAGCACCATCACCTGCTAGTTTTCCTCCAGGCTACTCGTCATCCTGACTTGGAAATTTATTGTGTTTCCTTCAGTCTCGTTGGGTCAAAATATTGGTATTCCCTCTGCAAGGACATCGTGGGTCTACCTAAAGCACATAGACTGCAGGGGTGCAAGAGTGCAGCTCACCACCAGCTTCTCAAGGGCAACTAGGGATGATAATAAATGCTGGCCCAGCCAGCGATGCACACCTCCCACAAGTAAACTTAAAGAAATACAAATCCAATGCATTCCCCACTGAATAAATTCACAACTCCAAGCAGCTTTCAAATTTAACACAAATTTTCTGCAGTTTGTCAAATGATCTCATATTAATATACAAGGCTGCAGTGGGAAATTGGGATATCATGCTGGTATACTGGAGAATGTCTTTTTCTCTGTTAAATTGTGATTGGCTGCAATTCAAAACAATTTCAAATGTGAAAAGAATTTTGGCAAAATTTAAAAAGTGAATTTCAAACATAAAATATTAAAACATAAATTGTGTTCAAACACAAATCATTTAACTGAAAAGCAGCTTTCTCAAACTAAGTTGGGACTTTATATTCCACGAAGATAGATAGGAAGAGAACATAAGGAGTCAACAAAGGGATTATAGATAGGTCATGTGAGTGGGGGGATATAATAGCAAACTGGGAAAGTGTAAACTTGTCTACTTTAGTGGGAAGAATACAAAAGCAGCATTTACTGAAATGGAGATAGATTGCAGAACTCTGCAGTACAAATGGCTTTGGGTGTCCTGGTACATGAATCTCAAAATGTTAGGTGCAACTAGTGATTGGAAGCTGTTGCAAGGGATATAGAATATAACAATAGGAGAGTTTTGCTACAGTTGTACAGAGTTTTGGCAAGTACACATCAAGAGACCAATGCACAGTTTTAATTTCTTTCCTTAAGAAATTACATAGAAGCTGTTCAGAGAACGTTCATCCAACCGAATACTGGGATGAAGGTCTATCTATTAGGAAAACTTGGATAGGTTGGGCCAATAACCATGGATGTTTAAAAGAATGAGAAGTGATCTTATTGAAACCAATAAGATCCTGAGGGGAATACTAAACATGAAAGAACTGCGCATGCTGTGAATCAGAAAGAAAGTCAGGGTTCTGAGGAAGGGGCACTGGACCCAAAATGTTAACTTTGATTTGTCTTTACAGATGTTGCCAGACCTGTGAGCTTTGCCAACAACCTCTGTTTTTGATTAAAGTCTTGAGAGGATTTGACAGGCTGTTCGCTGAGAGGATGCTTTCTCCTGATTCTGGATCAGATATCAATGGCCGACAATAATTTAGATATCGTTTCACTAAACATGGTACACTTTCACTGCATTTTCATTTGTTTTTTTTTTCAGCCAAGATATGACATCTCCTACATTTGATGGAAGCAATTAACATTCATTTGTAGCGACATATTCTCTGCATATTAAAGGAATATATTCAAGTCTTGCATCCTTTAAAATTAACAAGTGAATTATGGAAACTGTAGTTTCCCATTCTTTTTCCATGATAATGTCTTGTTGCATTTTGACATTTGGGAAGACCTCTCCCTTTAGACAGCTTATGAGTGACATTTGGGGAATGACCTGACTTTTCTGAGTCTCTGGAAGTACTCTTCCATTTCTCCAAGATCACCAGTGTCCAGCGAGACCATGGATCCTGAAATGGAGCAGTGTCCATTTCTCTAAACAAATTCTGATCAATCCTGCTTCACCACATGGAGGACTAAAGAGATGTCCTTTGTGCCATTGTGTCCAAGCCTTGTCCCAGTACGACCAAGGCAGCCTGTCTCAAAATAATTGAGGTGGTCTGAGCATCGAGGCAACATCAGAGAAGCTGGATCCAGTGTCACACATGCTTCACCTACAGGAATTGAAGATATCCCTATTACGTATGCAGCCTGCTCTTGCTGTATGCAGCATAGCTGGTTTCGGATGGAACACGAGGAGGATGCTCAGTAGTGCTGTGCAAACATATATGCATACGAAACAACTTGTGAATGGAGGATATTGAGAAAAAGAGATGTGAGGCATCATGGAGAAATCTTCATGCTTCATGCCTGAATGAGCGTAAACATCACTTCTTTTCATGAAAGATCCACAACAGGTGGGAGTCATCTAAGCCTGAGGGTGTGGGGGTGGGTAGGGAGGGATCCCAGCTCTGAGAAAACTCAAAATTATAGAGAGGAGGAACAGGGCTATAGCATTGATTTCACTCTCAGAACATGTCGGTGAGGGTGAATCCCCCTATTCCCCAAAGTACAATGGAGTTGGTGGAAAATTAGATGGAAGTGACCGGTAACAAGAGGAGGGAATGAGCTTTGAAGATGGCATCTCAGACATCAGTACCAATGGGTTTGTTTGGGTGTTTGGGCAGGGGTCACTGACCATCATATAACATGCTTAGATATGGCTTTGGAAAAAAGTCAATGGGAATGGGAATGCTGTGCATGAGAGTGATGATTCTCCCAGAGGTCCAGGAGCTGTAGTGTACCTAACTGTACACTATCACCATTTTCTGACACAGCAGGGACAAGCCTAGGGACAAACACAATTCAGATATCAAGAAACAATAAAAGGCACTGGACACTGCAAAGACTGTAGGCTCTGACAACATTCTGGCAAAATTAATGAATACTTGTCCATGAGAAATTGCCATGGCCCTAGCCAAGTGGTGCCAGTATAGCTTCAACACTGGCAGCTATGTGGCAATGTGGAAAACTGCCCAGGTGTGTTTTGTGCACAAAAAGCAGTACAAATCCAATTGTTTAAAACCATGTTCCCTTCTCTGAAGTCTGTAATCTGCTTTTTTTTTGCAAAGGATGATGTGTCTGTTTCTTAACCCTTATGAACAATTTGGAACAGCCAGCAGCAAGCTCTTGTTTGCTTAAATAAAAGGAAATTTAATACTCCATCACTCACTCCAGTGTAGATTAGATTACATTACAGTGTGGAAACAGGCCCTTCGGCCCAACAAGTCCACACTGACCCACCGAAGCGCAACCCACCCATACCCCTACATTTACCCCTTACCTAACACTATGAGCAATTTAGCATGGCCAATTCACCTGACCTGCATATCTTTGGACTGTGGGAGAAAACCGGAGGAAACCCACGCAGACACGGGGAGAACATGCAAACTCCACACAGTCAGTCGCCTGAGGCGGGAATTGAACCCAGGTCTCTGGAGCTGTGAGGCAGCAGTGCTAACCACTGTGCCACCATGCCGCCCAGTAGTAGAATTGCATTGTGCAAGATTTAAATTTCCTGGGCTGTTCCGTCAGACCGTGCTGTCATAAGGTTCCACAAGGATTGCATGTGTAACTCCCACCTTTGCTGGAACAATGACTGTCTGACCAGTGGAAATTCGAGCCCAGTATGTTCCTCATTATATTCTCCATCTTTGGATGTGTTCTTTTCGATGTTTCAGCTCTAAGGAGCAAGTCACAGTAACTATTCCAATGAAATTCAGAAGTCACATGATACCAGATTATGGTCCAACAGGTTTTCTTGAAATCACAAGCTTTCAGACCACTGTCCCTTCTTCAGGTGAAGTGAAGGGAAGCACACACACACAGAATTTATAGGCAAAGAGATCAAAAGGTCATACAAATGGTGTGAGTGGAGTGTTGACAGGCTAAATGACAAGTCAGTTCCCGCCCCCCTACAACCCACCCTCCCATCCTTGCACCTTCCCCTGCCACCGCAGGAACTGCAAAACCTGCGCCCACACCTCCTCCCTCACCTCCATCCAAGGCTCTAAAGGAGCCTTCCACATCCATCAAAGTTTTACCTGCACATCCACCAATATCATTTATTGTATCCGTTGCTCCCGATGCTGTCTCCTCTACATTGGGGAGACTGGACGCCTCCTAGCAGAGCGCTTTAGGGAACATCTCCGGGACACCCGCACCAATCAACCACACTGCCCCGTGGCCCAACATTTCAACTCCCCCTCCCACTCTGCCGAGAACATGGAGGTCCTGGGCCTCCTTCACCGCTGCTCCCTCACCACCAGACGCCTGGAGGAAGAACGCCTCATCTTCCGCCTCAGAACACTTCAACCCCAGGGTATCAATGTGGACTTCAACAGTTTCCTTATTTCCCCTTCCCCCACCTCACCCTAGTTCAAAACGTCCAGCTCAGCACTGTCCCCATGACTTGTCCTACCTGCCTATCTTCTTTTCCACCTATCCACTCCACCTTCCTCCCTGACCTATCACCTTCATCCCCTCCCCCACTCACCTATTGTACTCTATGCTACTTTCTCCCCATCCCACCCTCCTCTAGCTTATCTCTCCATCCTTCAGGTTCTCTGCCTTTATTCCTGATGAAGGGCTTTTGCCCGAAACATCGATTTTCCTGCTCCTCGGATGCTGCCTGAACTGCTGTGCTCTTCCAGCACCACTAATCCAGAAGAAGGTGATCAAAAGTGTCAGACGGTGTAAGGAAAGTGTCAACAGCTGAATAACAAGTGAAGGGATGATCTATGATCCAAGCTAATTGAGGCAGAGAGAAAATTCCCAAAAAAAAAGTAAGGTTGTGCTGGAGACAAACTAAATGGCTGGAATAACATGATAGGTATAAGAGTCCATGACAAGGGTCTAGCCAAATTAACAAGTAATCCGAAGCTATATAAACTAATTAAGGTAGAGAGATCATAATAAGGTATCAAGGTGATGGTGTCAAAACAGGACAGTAAGGAAGATTTTACAAATACGGGACAGTACGGTGGGTTAAATGTAACGTGACATGAACCCAAGATCACAGTTGAGGCCATATTCATGATACGCAACTTGGCTATCACTTCCAGCATGGTGATTCTGCATTGACGCGTACCTCGAAGGCCACCTTGGAGGATGCTTACCTGAAGATTGGAGGCTGAATGCCCTTGACCACTGAAGTGTTCCCCAACTTGGGGGGAAGCATTCCCTGAGGAATGGTATATCGGCAAGACCTGGATGAATGGACACTGTGCAACAAATGCCAGACAGGAAATTGATCTCTCTGTCTATAAATCATGTGCCTGTATGCTTCTCTTCACTTCACCTGACAAAGAAGCAGTGCTCTGAAAGCTTGTGATTTCAAATAAAGCTGTTGGACTGTAACCTGGTGTCGTGTGACTTCTGACCTTTTCCACCCCAATCCAACACCGGCACCTCCACATCATTATCCCAATGAAAGGTAGTTTCTGAGTTAGATATAAATTGGGCAAACCTTCTATATGTCTTAAAACTGCTTCTGTTGGCTCTAAATTCTGTGTCTGATAGTATTTTATTGCTGTAGGAAATTGCAAGGTACCTGCATTTTTATCCATGTTTCCTTAATCATGTATTAATAGCTGATTTCAGACCTATTGCCAACCCAATCCATCTAGACCAATACAAAACTCAAAAATTACGAATAAAAATTCCATAAAACCTCTATAGAATCATAACAGTGTGGAAACAGGTCATTTGGCCCAGCAAGTCCACACAAATCCTCTGAAGAGTAACCCACCCAAACCCATTCACCCCTGACTAATGCACATAACCTACACATCCCTGAACACTATAGGCAATTTAGCATGGCCAATCCACCTAACCTGCACATCTTTGGACTGTCAGAGGAATCTAGAGCACCCGAAGGAAACCCATGCAGACATGGGATGAACGTGCAAACTCTACATAGACAGTCCCCAAAGCTGGAATTGAACCTAGGTCCCTGGCACTGTGAGGCAGCAGTGCTAATCACAATGCCACCATACAGTCCAGTTTCTAACTGTTAGAAATTGGTAGAGTTTACAACACCTGGAAATATCCGTCTTATCTGCTGACAGGAATGAAAAAAAAATGAGAGAGCATTTATTAAGAAAAAATTGTCATCAAACCTAAGTTAGCAAATTGTGAAACTTCTTTGTTTTAATGAAATAAAAATTGCTGAGACATGCAGTTTTAAACTAGCAGTTTGACTCAAAGTGACTTCTCAATGCATATTAAAGCATGCTACATTAATTCAGCTGAGTGGATAATTATTATTGACTAACTGCTTTAAATTTACATTCAACCTCTTCTTTTTGCCCTGATTCTCCTGATTTTTTTTTGAACTGATGCATGTCAATAAGATATTGGAGTGATAGGAAATAATGGAGGTGCACAAAATTAAAAGATTTTTTTTTCATGTATTTTTAAGCACCCAAAGGATGTTGATGAAAATTGGACATGCTGTTCATAGATCAAAGTATCAAAACTCAAACATTGCCTTATGTTTTCATTATCCAAAGACATTTAAAGGGTAACCCTGAAACATTAAACAAATGTTCACGTTTGGACAATCATCTACCTTTTGAAATGAAAAGGTTTGCAGTATGTATTAAAATGTCAGCATGTCCTGAAATACATGCCTGTTATTAATTTGTGGGAGCTGAACATTACTGGCCCATTTATTGCCCATCTCCAATTGCTGGGGAAGGTGGTGGTAAGCTGTCTTCTTAAACCTCTCTTATGGATGGTCAGGTCATCCTTAGTGCTAATAGGAAGGAAGTTCTGGAATTTTCACACAGTGGCAATGAAGGAATGGTAATATAATTCCAAGTTAGAAGAGTGTTGCTTGGAGGGCTACTTGCAGGTGAAGATGTACCAATGTATCTGCTGCCTTTGTATTTCTCAGAGGTAGAGGTTTGGAAGGTGCTGTCGAAGGAACCTTGGTAAGTTTCTGCAGTGTATCATGAGCAGGTTAAAGGGGGATCTGATCAAAGTCTTCAACATATTAATGGAAAAGACAGGTTACATAAACTATTTCCATTGATTGGAGATTCGAAAACTGTGGGGCATAATCTGAGAATTAGGACCATTCTGGAAAGATGTTAGGAAGCACTTCCATAAATGGTGGTAGAGGTTTGGAAGTTTCTTCCACAAATGGATACAAGATCAGTTAATTTTAGATTTGAGATAGATTTTTGTTAAGTGAAAGTGTTAAGAGAATCGGGCTAAAGGCAGGCATATGGAGTTAGGCCACAGATCAGTCATGATCTCATTAAATGGCAGAATAGGCTTGAGGGGCCTACTCTTGTTCCGATGTCCTTATGTTATATTTGGCACACACTGCTTCCATTGTGTGCCAAAGGTGAAGAGAGTGAATTTTGAAGGTTGAATACGTGTAGCAATAGTTAATTTCAGAGCTGACACCAACCTGTCCCACCCAGATCAAAGCAAAACTGAAAAATGACAAAAAAGCTTCCACCAAAAGAAGTGTTAGAAATTTAGTAGTGCTTGTTAACACCTGGAAACATCTGTCTTACCTGCTGACAGCAATCAAATAGAATAAGACAATGTTCACTAAATCAAAAGCAATTATCATCAAAACTAAGTTAGTAACTTGGAAAATCTTTTGTTTTAATGAAACAAAAACTGCTGAACCAGAACAGATCTCATATTCCTTTCCTCTGGTGGACCCAACCTAAAGGAATCCCTCTGCTGCTGAGTTAACCTAATGTCACTAATGCCCTGCAGGGAAGAAAGCTTCCATTCTTACTTGGTCTGGCCTACAGCAATGTGGTTGACTCTTAACAGCCCTCTGGGCAATTAGGGATGGGCAATAAATGCTGCCAGTCAAGTCCTCATCCCGTGAAGTGAATAAAGAAAAACAAATCTCTTCCAGCTGCCATTGGATTTCATCTGACCCTGAAACCACACACCCCCAACCACCATCAGGCCCAGCCCAACCCCACCCTCCTACCAGAAACATCTGACCCAACACCCAACCTGCCTGCCTCTTCCAGACCAGATTTCTCCCACCCACCCCAACCTGTCCTAGGCACTGCATCACTTCTTAGTTCCATTGCCAATTGCACCCTGGCTCCCAACCACAACACTCTACCTCTTCCCATTTGGCATCCGCCTTACCTGACAATCTATCCCCATCCATTAAGCACCCTTGTCACTTGGTACCCTATTTACCTGGTACCTTGGCCTTTACTCACTTGGCATCCTAGCCTCGTCTAGATACCCTTCCTCTACTGAACTGGCATCCTTTTTACCTGGCACTCTGGCATCCAACCCCACTAGTAATCAACAACTTCCTCATCTGGTATCCTATCTGTGACACCCTATCCCATCCCAGCTGGAAGTCTACCTTACCTACCTACTACCCATCTGTCCCCTGACCACCCCTGCAGTCTAAAGTCATACTTACCATATGCACTTACCTTTCGCAGCAGCTGTCAAAGTGGTTTTAAGTGCGGCAGCTGCTTGCTGTGAGAATGGAATGTGGTTTACCTTCCTCTGAGAGTGCTGCACCATGAAAGAATGGCCAGAATGGAAGTCTGGCTTCACAAATTTTGAGAGGCCCTGACTGGAATCTCCTGTCAGAAATATGAAGGCCCCTTCTCTCACAAAAAAATTATCTGTGATTGGAAAATCCTTGAAAATCCACCCATTATAAAACAAAGCTTCAGAACCAAGGACACAGTTTGTCACAGGAAAGCTTGATGCCTTTTTTTAAGAGTTCTCTGTTGAGCACTGATCCTGTACATTTTACAGTGCTTCATGCTTATTTTGCTCACAATTGAATTCTGCCGAGTTTATGGGGAGATTATGCGGCTGTTTTCAAAGGAACAAACCTATGAGAATGCATTCTTTGTGTGAACCTAAAGAGATGACAAACACCTGCTGAGGCAGAAGCATTTCTGAAATAGCTCAAATTCTCTAAGTGCTGGGTATGATTCAATTCACAAAGATCGAGACACCAAAGACCTCTAAAAATCCAAAGATGAGCATCAATCACAAAGGCCAGTCCATATGTTACAGCATTCTTCAAACAGGACAATCAAGTACAAGGATAGCTCCTCAGGGACTAAGAACATGCATTAAAATGTGGTGCATGAACTCAAAGCACAGCATAATTGTATTGTGCATGGAGTCAGAAGGTCAATTATTGAATTTACCTTTAGACTTTGGAAACCAAGAAAGTTAGATGTTGTGATTGTTCTGGTAATAGCTTATTGAATGACTCACTGAACGTGTATAGAACCTTTACATCTTGCTTCATACTGCATATGAATCTTGGTATTCAGATAAGGTTACAACTGAAGCAAAGATGAACATAAGTTTATAATGAAAATAAAGCAATAATATCTCAGCATACTAGATGAATTGATGATTTACAGCTAGATTTTTCATTTCAAAATCCAGTTTTAGATCCTTCTTAATTTTCTGTACTTTCAACATGGTCAATTTCTGAAAACAGGTTGCACAAATTTGCATTGTATTCCTTTATGTTCAGAAAGGTGAGGTCTTCAAAATGATTAAAATTCAATATGTTAAATGGAAATAGGCTATTCTATTTCTTGTGGCTATACCCAGACTAAGAAAATATTATCCTTAGCTTAGAACTAAGGCTTTTTGGAGAGTTTCTCATTGTGATGTGTAGCAAGATCATCTTCCCAACCATGCCCCTATAGCTGCATCTAATCAAATACTATGCACAGAAGAACTTGCCACTCACTGGATATTAAATGAAAGACCAGTATCCCTGGTGGCTGCACTATATTTTCCAAGCTGCTGTGCATCCGGATGAGCACTAGTGTTCTGAACCTGCCCTGTTCCTTGATGGACGTTCAGTCAAAATATATCAGAGAAGGGGAAGATGGAGCAGCTATAGAAACGGGTGGCACGGTGGCACAGTGGTTAGCACTGCTGCCTCATAGTGTCAGAGACCCAGGTTCAATTCCCGCCTCAGGTGACTGACTGTGTGGAGTTTGCACATTCTCCCCGTGTCTGCGTGGGTTTCCTCCAGGTGCTCCGGTTTCCTCCCACAGTCCAAAAATGTGCAGGTTAGGTGAATTGGCCATGCTAAATTGCCCGTGGAGTTAGGTGAAGGGATAAATGTAGGTGAATGGGTCTGGGTGGGTTGCTCTTTCGAGGGTCGGTGTGGACTTGTTGGGCCGAAGGGCCTGTTTCCACACTGTAAGTAATCTAAAAAAAAACTTCAAGGATTTGGTGTACAGGGTGGTTCAAATCAGGGGCATCCTCTTCCCCCATTGAAGACCATGACACCAAACTGTGATCAGCATCCACTCTGCCAGGGTAAGTGTCACACTCTTTGCTCTGCTAGCTCACACTCACTGCTAGCGCATCCACTTCCCACCAAGACTCATTCTCCACCTCTCTCACTATTGTCTTCAAAGTCTTCTCCCATGTACTTTTCATATTCCAGATCACTAGTCTTACATAGCCTCAGCAAAGCCAATTCATTTGATTGGGTCACCTCACTGTCTTTTGACTGCCTGTACCAGCACTAACACACATTCTACCCATTTTCATCTCCCTGAATCTCTTCCCTTCTCTAACTCCAAGAGAATACAGACAATAATAGGCCAAAAGTGCCCAGCTGTGTTGAGGGTGCTGATATATGGCTCCCCGCCCATTCTGAGGAGAGAGTGGGACCATTTCTGTGGGGATTCTGGGACATTCAGGTCTTATTAACTGAGTAATTACAATTCTTCATTCAGTGCAGCTCTTAAATTAACCCTGATGCCCATGTCATTTCATTGCACACCACTTCTAACCATTTGCTGTGATATCTTCTCTCCCTTGTGTATTGTAGGTGCCAGAGGGATTTCCATGGTCTTGCCAGGGAAGTGGACTGTTCCACCAGATATCATCTCCTCACCTTCCGAAGAAGACAGTATTGAGGCTTCAGTATCAGTGATACTGCCTCCTGTACCCATCACCAGTTCAGATGCTTACACCTTACTGAGAAATTCCCAAACTGAGAATGTTTGGGAAGCCAAGCTTGTACATATCTCACAGTGACAGCTCCCCCAGGGGTTAAGGAAGAAACATCCCAGGGCACTAATGCTAAAAAATGGCCAGCTCCAGATATCTGCCCAGCCCAGATAGGAGAGGATTGAGCAATCACAGAGATCATCTACATTCACAGGAAGGATTAGAAGAGGCAGTCAGGCATGTGGGAGAAGCTGCAGGAGCACAGCTAAAACATGGGGACATAGTTGTCCTAAGAAAGTCACTATCTGACTGCCTCCATGGGCAGGTATGTGACTGCTATGGCAAGTCAGGTCCAGCTCCCTCGGGATCTGTTCAAGAGGCTGAAACACTTGCCCTCCATCAGCCCATCAGCTGGCTCTTAGGGTTGAAGGAATGAGGACAGTGATCAAAGAACTTGGCACTCATTCCAGGTACTCCTTCCTCACAAGGAGACTGAGCAATGCTAGCATCTACCCAGCTGGAAGAGGACACATACATATTCCTGTCAGATCTTTACTCCCACTCCAGAATGGCAGGTCCATTCACTTTGGCTGTAACCTCACAACTTCCAACAGTTGGAAGTTAAAGCTAAGGTCTACTTGCCTCAGCATTTCAAGTCCAACCAGACACAAATGCCTCAGAGTTTGCCCCACCAAAACTCCCAGGCCAACTGTAAAATGCATTGAGAAGTTAAGAAAGAAAAATAAACAATTTTCTTTTAAAAATCCTCGAAGGGGTTTTGATGCCATGAATGACAACAAACTGTACATAAAGTTTTACATTTGGATAAAGTTGATTGATTTTGCATGAGATCTGTTTGTTTAGACTCAGTGTAGCCCTGAATTTAGCCACACTACCACGATACCGAACTTCATGTACATACAGGATGTAGTGTGGATCAGTATCTTGAACTGAGAGCCACATGCTGCAACATGTGGAAGCAAAAGGAACAATGAGTATTTAGAACTCTGCTGGATTCTACTGGCACCATTGCCGCTCATGGTTAACTATCCCTATTCTTTGCTGAAAATATGTTGCTGGAAAAGTGCAGCAGGTCAGGCAGCATCCAAGGAGCAGGAGAATCGACGTTTCGGACATGAGCCCTTCTTCACGATTCCTGAAGAAGGGCTCATGCCCGAAACGTTAATTCTCCTGCTCCTTGGATGCTGCCTGACCTGCTGCGCTTTTCCAGCAACACAGTTTCAGCTCTGATCTCCAGCATCTGCAGTCCTCACTTTCTCCTATCCCTATTCTTTCCCTGGCCCCTGTGTCCAAACGTTTTGGTGCTTAATGAAGTGGTCAGCAATGTCTGGGCAGGGAGATGTACAGCACACAGGGATTCAATGTATGAGGATCACCAAGTTTTGAAGAAGTAATGAAGAGGATTGATGAGGGCAGAGCAGTAGACATGATCTATATGGACTTCAGTAAGGGGTTCAACAAGGTTGTTCATGGTACACTGGTTAGTAAGGTTAGGTCATATGGAATACAGAGAGAACTAGCCATTTGGATACAGAACTGGCTCAAAGGTAGAAGACAGAGTGTAGTGGTGGAGGGTTGTTTTTCAGATTGGAGGCCTGTGACCAGTGGTGTGCCACAAGGATGTATGCTGGGTCCACTGCTTTTCGCCACTTATATAAATGATTTGAATGTGAACATAGGAGGTATATTTAGTAAGTATGCAGCTGATACCAAAATCGGATGTGCAGGGGACAATGAAGAAGGTTACCTCAGAGTACAATGGGATCTTGATCAGTTGGGCCAATAGGCTGAGGATTGGCAGATGGAGTTTAATTTAGATAAACCTGAGGTGCTGCATTTTGGAAAGGCAAATCAGGACAGGACTTATACACTTAATGGTAAGGTACTGGAGAGTGTTACTGAACAAAGAGACCTTTGAGTGCAGGTTCATAGTTCCTTGAAAGTGGAGTCTCAGATGGATAGGATTGTGAAGACGGCATTTGGTATGCTTTCCCTTACTGGTTAGAGTATTGAGTACAGAAGTTGGGAGGTCATGTTCAGCTGTACAGGACATTGGTTAGGCCACTTTTGGAAAATTGTGTGCAATTCTGGTTTCCCTCCTATTGGAAAGATGTTGTGAAACTTGAAAGGGTTGAGAAAAGATTTACAAGGATGTTGTCAGGGTTGGAAGTTCTGAGCTATAGGGAGAGGCTGAATAGGCTGAGGTTGTTTTCCCTGGAACATCTGAGGTTGAGGGGTGACTTCATAGAGATTTATAAAATCATGAGGGGCATAATTAAGTTGAAATAGTCAAGAGGAAAAGAGAGGAGAAAAATTTAAAAGGGAACTAAGTGGCATCTTTTTCTTGCAAAGATTGATGCATGTATGGAATGAGATGCCAGAGGAATTGGTGGAGGCTGATACAATGTTTAAGTGGCATCAGGCTGGTTACATGAATAGGAAGGGTTTAGAGGGATATGGGTCAAGTGCTGGCAAATGGGACTAGATTAGGTTTGGATATCTGGTCAGAATGGATGAGCTGAATCAAAAGGTCTCTTTCCATGCTATACATCTCTATGACTCTATGACTTTAGGGGCCTGCAGCTCTGTGTCCTGCACAATGCACGGGCCTGTGTGTAATGCTCTTGCTGCCTCCTCTCTTTCACAGGTCAAGGCACATACCATGCCCACAATGGCAGTGGTTTACAGACATTTTCTTTCCCATTACGTACTTTAGAATTCCAGTAGGGTGAAAATTGACAGCGAATACCACCTCTACACATTACTGAGGCTCGGAACATCCAGATCCCCTTCTTCATAGACCCTGCTGTGGACCCAACAGGCTCCACATCTCCCCAGGTTTCCGTCTGTATAAGACTTCACCTGCTCTCCTTCCTACCCTACCCTCAGCCCTTGGCAGAGTTGTGGCCTTTACAGTATCCGGCTTGAAGCCAGGCTGCTCCTGTGGATGAACCCCACCCTCTCAACATTACCCCTTTCCCAGCTGTACTTTGCCATATCCCCTCCTAACAAATCCCCCCCACCTAAAAGTTACCCTCACAAATGAGGGTGAGGATACTCCCCTGAGACTTTGAGACATGGCTGCCTGCTTGCTGCATGTGCAGAGTGATTGCCACACCAGCTGTTGGCACATGGAGCATGTTTAACATTGATATAGCACGTGTTCGAGTGTTGGACAGCAAGATGTTCACCCCTTTGACTGGGGACTGCTGGCCAGTGAGATAACCTGCTGGTTGTGTGACTGCAGTAATTTGAATGGCAAGGCAAAGCAAGGTTGATGTAGCATACAAATAGATGCTAAGTGAGTATGTACTAAGACAGCAAGCAAGTAGTCCTGGTACACATCCTGGTCCAGTCTGTGTGCTGGGTGATTGGCCATGTTTACCAAGTGTCCTTGCAGCAGCCTTTCAATGCTGATTCCCAGTGCTCTCTTCAATGTAAGTCTATTCTCCCCTAGGCATCCCACAACTGGATTGGAGTGGGGACATGAGGATCCTGAGGGGTTGGGAATTAGGGCTGTGAGAGGTTGGAGTCAAAAAGTGTGGTGCTGGAAAAGCATAGCCAGTCAGGCAGCAACTGAGGAGCAGGACCATTGACATTTCGAGCATAAGCTTTTCATCCCCCATTCTTGATGAAGAGCTTATGCTTGAATCATTGTCTCTCCTGCTCCTCAGATGTTGCTTGACCAGCTGTGCTTTTCCAGCACCACACCTTTTAACAGATCTCCAGCATCTGCAGTCCTCACTTTCTCCCTGTATGAGGTTGATGCCCATGGATTGGGCCCTGAGATACTGTTATATAGTGATCAACATGAAGGCTGGTCACCACCAGTGGTGAGCTAAAGTTGCCAGGTACCAGCTCTGACTTCCAGTAACTTCTTGGTGTCAAGTTTGCTCAGGGCTAGTGGTTGGATGGAAAGCTGGTTAGTAATGAGGCAAGATGAGCATTTGCTAACGTCATTAACACCCAATAAAACAAAGGTCATTAACACCCTTTATAAGCAACTCGTTGCTCCCTCGCATGAACTTTGTCTCAATACCCGGAACTGGCTTTAAAGGGGCAGTACGTTGTTCCTGATATTGAGATAGTCCTTTCCAGACTCCTCGCAGAATTCTGCCATATTTCTCTCTATAGCCCACATCATTCAGACCCCTATGAAACTCTGTGCCCACATCCCATTCTCCTTGCCCCCATTTCTCCATGAAGGATAGTGCAAATTTGGATCTCTTTCCTATATACAGTATATATGTTATTGCTGGCCCAATTTAAATTTTCAGGAGGGTAATTGAAAAGATTTTGTTTAGAAAGGACTTGGTCAGAGGCTAATTCCCAACCCCTCAGGATCCTCATGTCCCCACTCCAATCCAGTTGTGGGATACCTAGGGGAGAATAGACTTACATTGAAGAGAGCACTGGGAATCAGCATTGAAAGGCCTCTGCAAGGACACTTGGTAAACATGGCCAATCACCCAGCACACAGACTGGACCAGGATGTGTACCAGGACTACTTGCTTGCTGTCTTAGTACATACTCAGGGATCCGAGGCAAAGTTGAGGAAATGAAGTTGTATGCATAATCGTAATCCAGTTGGGTAGTGGGGCCTGAATGACCAATTCCTGCTCCTGCATGACAGCTCTGTCTAAAAGGAAATGTCCCAGCATTGGCAGAAAATCACTTCAGTTCAGTGAAAAAGAGAAACTGTTCTTAATGTGGTGTGTACCTCACAAATGTAAATTCCATTTACAGGATGATGTTTGGTAATGATAGTTCCTAATATATTTATCTGGAATTACATGAACTTCCTACATCATAGTGCAAAAACTCCAAAGTGGTTGCTCCCAGGGTGGGAATGATGTGCATTAGATCATCTATCTTTGCACAGCCATTCCTGCAGTCTTTGTTTCAAATCAGAATTAGACAATTATACAGTACAAAAGAGGCCCTTCAGTCCTATGAATCTATATTGCCAAAAATATGCGACTAACTATACCTATACGAGTCCCAATTTCCCACATTAGGCCCACAAGCCATGAATATTATGACACTTCAAGTGCTCACCCAAGTGCTTTTGAAAGGTTGGGAAGTTTCTTGCCTCAACTACACTTCCAGGTAGTGTATGCTACACTCCACCACCCTCTGGGTGAAAATTATTTTCCCCAAATCATCTCATAGCTTTAATATGTTATCTACAATAAAGTCAAGAAATTAAGGAGCAAAATTATATATTAGAAATAAATAGGTAATTTAAGATTTAACTGTGAGATTTTGACCATACATAAAGGGGACCTCATACACACACAGGACACTTCTCCTGGGAATTCACATACGTGAGATAGGAATACAATGTTTTCTTTACCAACTGTGCTGATGGCTGCTAAGAAGTTTGAATGAAATATAATAGTGCTGAGTCTGTGGTGGTATTCTTACAAAATGCTCGCAGGCATTGCATTCTGCAAATGGACTTCATTATAAAATATCTCCTGCCTCTGTGACTAGGGAACCCACATTAAAGGCCAAATGATCCATTCTTTCATATTATAAACCAGGTGGACAAATTGAACATTAACTGTCATATATCTGTAACTTGCTTAATACATCTATGTCTGACTGACTGGCTAATATTAATGATGCATTAAATAGCAGCCTGGAGCAAATCTGTAGCTACTCGTGAAGTTCAGGATATTTCAAAACTTAGCAATCACTGGCAGTTTGGTTTCTGAGTTTCAGGGCATCTATAATCCAATCTGTACTACATAACATATTGATGGCTTCTTTAGTGAAACACAGCATTCAGTGAAAAGGTAACAATTACAGAAAACTGATTTCCAAGACCAATCAGTTGATATCAGGAGTTAGTACAAGTTTTTGAATCGGTCATTAAGAACAGTTGAGGGATCACTGGAAAGCACTTCTGAGGAGACAGTGTAGTGGCACAAAATCATGGGCAGACCCCATGACTGGAGTGCAGACCCATAACTGTTCTTCAAGGAAGGGATGGCTGTATGTGCAGAAACTCTGGAAGAAGTTCTAGGAGCTTGTTCATTCAGAGGGTGGTGCATGTATGGAAAGATCTGCCAGAGGAGTTGGTAGAGGCTGGTACATTAACAACGTTTAAAAGGCATCTGGGTGGGCATATGAATAGGAAGGATTTAGAGGGATAAAGGCCAAATACTAGCAAAACAGGCTAGTTTAGTTCGGGACATCTGGTCGGCATGGACGAGTTGGACTGAAGGGTCTGTTTCCGTGCTATGCAGCTCTATGACTCCAAGCAGGTCAGGACTGTAGTCAAGGCTCAGAAAAAGTTACGAGAGCACGAAGGTCATTGGGTCTGTGTTGGGAAATTGTGAGTGTTTCAGGTGAGTTTAGAAGACTGAGAGGGGATCTGATTGAGACATATAAGATTATTAAAGGATTGGACACTCTGAAGGCAGGAAATATGTTTCCGGGGATGGGTGAGTGCCGAACCAGAGGACACAGCTTAAAAATACGGGATAGATCGTTTCGGACAGAGATGAGGAGAAACTTCTTCACCCAGAGAGTGGTGGCTGTGTGGAATGCTCTGCCCCAGAGGGCAGTGGAGGCCCAGTCTCTGGATTCATTTCAGAAAGAGTTGGATAGAGCTCTCAAGGATTGTGGAATCAAGGGTTATGGAGATAAGGCAGGAACAGGATACTGATTAAGGATGATCAGCCATGATCATATTGAATGGTGGTGCAGGCTCGAAGGGCAGAATGGCCTACCCCTGCATCTATTGTCTATTATCTATTGTCTAAGCTTGCAAACATGAATATTTCAATATAGCTAAGCGAATGGAGGTCAAAATACCTATAAGCTGTTTTTGCTTCATATAACAGAGCAAGATTCGAGCTTCAGGAAAACTCAGGGCCAGATCTAGCTTGTTGAAACTAGCTGTTAGTAAAAAGCTGAAGTTCTGCAATGAGTAAGGACTAGAATATTGATCCAAAGTATAAGAAATGGGAACTGGGACAGGCTGATGATGAAGCAGAACAAGATAATTTATTGAGGCAGTTCATGTCAGAACGTCTGCTGAGAAGGAATTTCAAGGTCACAACATCAAATGTAAACAACTGAAATCTCTATTAATGTCTGGAGGATTTGCTAAGAAACCTGGGTGATCTGCCTTGATCGCATTTGCTGTTTGTTGTGCATTTGGGGTGTTTGATCATAGTCTATTATCCATATTGTTTTACGGTAACTGGGTATTAGAAAATAAGTTGTAAATGTTCTTTTGTTACTGTTTAAGATTGTATGGTAAAATTTGTTGTTCCTTGTTCAATACTGTGGAATATTATGCTTTTATCCTCTTAAAAAGTCTATTGGATTGCCCATTTGTTTATTTAAGAATAAGGTTACTGGTCCCAAACAGATCACAACCTAAACATAGGAACAAATTACTGCAGATGCTGGAGTCTGTAGTGAAAACAACAAATGCTGGAGATCACAGTCAGTCAGACAGTATCCATGGAGACACAGCAAGCTAATGTTTTGAGTTTAAATGACTCTTCATCAGAGCCGAGATCGGTGACAGTCCTGCAACAACGGATTGCTGTTCGGATGCGGGGTCCCGGTCCGGGGCAGTAGGAAGAAGTGTCTGAGAGGTGGCATTGAGCTTTCTCAAGATAAAGATCAGTGCGCCAGACTACTGCATCACCACCTTTATCAGCCGGTTTGAAAGCAAGGTTAGGGTTGGACCTAAAACAGTGAAGTGTGGCAATTTCAGAAGGGGACAGGTTAGAGTGGGTGAGAAGAGCAGAGAAATCTAGACAGCTGATGTCACATCGGCAGTTTTCAATGAAGCGATCGAGGCCAGGGGAAGGGATCCAAGTGGAGGGTGAATACTAGAGGTGGGTGAAGGGATCAGTGGAATGAGGTGTAGAGTCCTGCCTGAAGAAGTGAGCACTGAGACGGGGGTGGTGGAAAAACAGTTCAATGCCATGATGAGCCCCAATTTTGTTAAGGTGGGGCATAAGGGTAGGAAGCTGAGTCCTTCACTGAGGACAGTACGTTCAGCCTTAAAGAGGGGAAGGTCAGCAGGTACGGTGAATACATGGCATGGGCTGGGGTTAGGACTCTGATGAAGAGCCATCTAGACTCGAAACATTTGCTTGCTCTTTTTCCATGGATACTATCTGACCCACAACCTAAATATGTTGACTTTGGCTGGGATCATCACATAAAGTTGATCTGATATGGCATCATAACATTGTCAGATTAATGGGGACAGAAGAGTCTCTCCATGTATCAGAGTACAGAAATGCCTGTGGGCAAGTGCTGCTTCCTGACCAAAATGGAAAATCTTTCTTGTCCTTTTAATCATTCTTCCAAAACCCAAAACGACAGGAGAAATCCAACTGGAAAATCTGTTGCAAGAGGAAATGGTAATCATAACCTTAAAACAAATATATGAAAACAAAGTGCTGGAGAATATCCATTCATTGATTACTCACTCAACCATCTCCCTCTTGCCAGCCATTCTCAATCTCCACACAAAATAAGCAAAAAGAAAAAAAAATCAAGGCAAATTTAAATAAACTCTAGCAAACCCCTCTCATGTGTGAATGTGCAAGTTTACTTTCCAGTCATTACAAGACTTTGCCCCAACATGTCTTGAATGCTTACAAAAAATCCTTGCTTTCTGGAGAGAGGGTTAAGGTTCAGAGTATTGCTCAGCCAATCAGCGCTACAATGCTGAAAAATCTAATTTATTCACTGCCATTTCAGGAAACAAAGAATTAGCAATCATTTTTGTATCTTTTAATCTTTGGTTCACACGCTATTAAATCTATTGCTTTCTCTGGCAACAGTTTATTTGCAAAGTTGATGACATATTTGAAACCCATGATGAAGGGCTTTTGCCCGAAACATCGATTTTCCTGCTCCTCGGATGCTGCCTGACCTGCTGTGCTTTTCCAGCATCACTCTAATCTTGACTCTAATCTCCAGCATCTGCAGTACCCATCTCTGCCTACTTGAAACCCATGCTGAGCTTTCAACCATATATTTACACCATTACCAAAATTACTTATTCTGACCTTATGGGTGGCATGATGGCACAGTGGTTAGCACTGCTGCCTCATAGCACCAGGGTCCCAGGTTCAATTCCAGCCTCGGGCAACTGTCTGTGTGGGGTATGCATGTTGTCTGTGTGGATTTCCTCATGCAGGCCAGGTGAATTGGCCATGTTAAATTGCCCATAGTGTTAGAGAGATGGGTCTGGGTGGATTACTCTTCGGAGGGTCAGTGTGGACTAGTTGGGCCGAAGGGCCTGTTTCCACACTGTAGGGAATCTAATCTTGTAACATCATCAGGTTTCAACCTTATTCATGCCACCATTTTGGAAGTTATAAAGTTTTAGAATTGTCATAAATGTTCTTGAAGGATGTACGAGATTTGCTGATCTGTCAACTGTGGAGCTCCTTAAATTCCCAAACAATTAAAATATTAAAAAGTAATTTTTTTATCATTAGGATATTTTTAATGCTTGGTTGTTTTCCACAATATAATATTATCTCAGTACAGAAACCCAAGTTTCCTACATGACTGACAGCTCAAGGAGGTTATTAAATTATTAGCTGTCTTTGATGTGGAGTTATGAATACAAATCTATTGTTTTTATGAGGGATCAAGAATTTGAGGAGATACAAACATTTTGAATGGTTTTGTTTATTCACTCATGTGACATAGGTGTCACCGGCTGAGCCAGTATTTGTTACCTAACCATAATTGCCCTTGCAAAGGTGGTGGTCAGGTGCCTTCTTGAAACACTGCAGTCCATGTGCTGTAGGTAGAGCCACAGTGCCCTTTGGGAGGAACTTCCAGGATTTTGATCCAATGACACTGAAGGACTAGTGATAAATTTCCATGTCAGGATGGTGAGTGGCGTGCAGGGAAAAAATTGCAGGTGGCAATGTTCCCATGTATCTACTGCCACTGTCCTTCCAGAAGGCACTGTCTAAGGATCTTGGCTGAATTTCTGTAGCACATCTTGTGAGATAGTATACTGAGTGTTGGTGATGGAGGGAGAGAATTGTTATGGATATAAGGTCAAACAAATGGGCTGCTTTTTCCTGGATGGTGTTGAGCCACATAAGTGTTGTTGGAGCAGGCAATGGAGAGTACTCCATCACACTCCTGACTGGTGCCTTGGAGTTGGTGGGCAACCACTGGGGAGGTAAAAACAATGACTGCAGATGCTGGAAACCAGATTCTGGATCAGTGGTGCTGGAAGAGCACAGCAATTCAGGCAGCATCCGAGGACAGGCAAAATCGACGTTTCGGGCAAAAGCCCTTCATCAGGAATAAAGGCAGAGAGCCTGAAGTGTGGAGAGATAAGCTAGAGGAGAGTGGGGGTGGGGATAGAGTAGCATAGAGTACAGTAGGTCAGTGGGGGAGGAGATGAAGGTGATAGGTCAGGGAGGAGAGGGTGGAGTGGATAGGTGGAAAAGGAGCTGGGCAGGTCGGACAAGTCCGGACAAGTCCAGCTTGTGATCTGTGTCTGGGGGAAATAGGCTTGAATTCATCCCACAATTGCACCCCAGCCTCACCAGGAACTTTCCCACCAGGAATGTAGATTTCATGGAAGCAGGTGATCCAGGAAACATCCAAACTCCTGACCCCAATATCTCCTTTTGTAGCTTGGTATTCTATTTTGTTTTGTATTGCTCCTATGGAGCATCTTTGAATATTTTATTGCATTAAAAGTGCTAAATAAACATAAATGTTCTTCATGTTGTCATGGTTCTGTCTCAGTCCTTTGGGAAAAAAATATTGTCTAGTTTCTCTCAATGACTTTCAATGATTTTCAACCCTTTGTACTATTTCATTCTTCAAATAATGCTTCTTACATACATGCAACAGATGAGACATTGATTTGTGAAGGACATGGCTATTTTATCAAAAGAAACAAAAATGGATCAGTAAGTAGTGACAGGAAGGATTGATCTCAAGTTCCATCTTAACCCCATTGAATGTTTGGAAGTAATAAGGCACATCACAGCAATAATATTAGACTAGATTCCCTACAGTGTGGAAACAGGCCCTTCGGCCCAACCAGTCCACACTGACCCTCCGAAGAGTAACCCAACCAGACCCACTTCCCTCTGACTAATGCACCTAACACTATGGACAATTTAGCATGGCCAATTCACCTGATCTGCACATCTTTGGACTGTGGGAGGAAACCAGAGCACCACGCAGACACAGGGAGAATGTGCAAACTCCACACAGACAGTTGCCCAAAGCTGGAATACAAACCTGGGACCCTGGTGCTGTGAGGCAGCAGTGCTAACCACTGAGCCACCATGCCGCCCGTAAATTATTAGATTACTTACAGTGTGGAAATAGGCCCTTCGACTCAACAAGTCCACACCGAACCGCCGAAGCGCAACCCACCCAGACCCATTCCCCTACATTTACCCCTTCAACTAACACTACGGATTTAGTATGGCCAATTCACCTAACCTGCATACCTTTGGACTGTGGGAGGAAACCGGAGCAACCGGAGGAAACCTCACGCAGACACGGGGAGAATGTGCAAACTCCACACAGTCAGTCGCCTGAGGCGGGAATTGAATCAGGTCTCTGGCGCTGTGAGGCAGCAGTGCTAACCACTGTGCTTTCCATTATTGATCAGTACAGATGGCTTCAAAACCAACTGTATTTCTTAGAATCCCTATAGTGAAAAATCAGGCCATTCAGCCTGTCGAATCCACACCAACCCTCCAAAGAACATGCCATCCAAGTCCACCCCATCCCTGGATTTCCCGAGGCTAATCCACAAGTCTACACATCCCTGGACACCATAGGTAATTTAGCATGGCCAATCTAACTAACCTGGACACCTTTGGACTGTAGGAGTAAACCAGAGCACCCAGCGGGGAATATGTGCAAACACACAGTTGCTCAAGACTGGAATTCAACACAAGTCCTGGCATTGCGAGATAGCGGTGCTAACCACTGAGCCACCATACCACCCGGTGTTTGTTTAACACAATCCTCTATTATTTGTTTAGCTGCAGACTTATCATTTTTCATGTTTCTTCAACTCCTAGTCATCTGGGCTGCTCACTTTCCCAGCTCATTTACATTCTGTTGCCTATTTCAACATTAACCACATCTATTGATGTGATCTTTCTGCCCAGTCCCGTAACTGAAGACAAATGCTTGGAATTTCCTTGGAACTTTTCAAATCTCTGAGGGGACTTCGTTGGATTGATGTTGAAAAGACATCTCCCCTCCTGGAGAAGTCTAGACGCACTGTACAGTTACAAGATAGGGGCCTCCTATCTAAAACAGTGACAATGAGGAATTCCTTCTCTCAGAGGGTCATTAGTATTTGCAATTCTGTTACACAGACATAAGTGAAGGCTGAGACACTGAGTATATTCAAGGCTGAGTTTGACTGATTTTTGATTCAAAAAGAAAGTTAAAGGATAAGGAGGCAGGCAGGGAAATGGAGTTAAGTACATGAACAGATAAGAACATATTAAATGGTGGGGCAGACTCAAAGGGCCAAATAACATTGTCCCACCCATATTTCTTATGCTGTTATGCCAAGGGGAGATGATAGCCTCAAGGTATTATTGCTGGACTGTTAATCCAGAGACCCAAGTAATTTTCTGGGGATCTGGGTTTGAATCCTGGCTTGAAATTATGAGTGTAATAATTACCATAAATCTATTGTTGATTGCTAAGACAATCTCATCTGGCTCACTAATGTCCTTTAGGGAAACAAACTGCCATTCTTACCTGGTCTGGCCGACATGTGACTCCAGACTCACTGTAATGTGGTTGGTTCTTAAGTGCCCTCTGGGCAATTAGGGATGTGCAATAAATACCAATCTAGCCAGTCAAGCCCCCACACCACGAATTAATTAAAAAAAAATCTACCTCCACAGACTTTCCACCACACCAAAGGTACAGTGGAAATTATTGAGGAAATTCTTGATGCATTTTTTTAAACAGGGCTTTCTCAGAAGCCTTTAACTCCACTAGACATCTTAATGTGACTCTGAGCCCACAGACAGGGCTTAATTCTCTCACACAGTATGGGAGACACAGCTTCCAGGTGCTGAGTCCAACCCGCATGGACAGAAACTGTAAGTGATTGAAATTTGCACAGCAGTTCCTGCAGAGAGGCTCTCCATTCAATCAGCGGGGCTAGATTCAAACTTGAGGCGTTCAGAGGCCTTCCGACTTGAGAGAAGCTGCAAGGAAGTAAGAAAAAGGGCATTTCAAGATGAAGGTGCCTTTGTTTGCTTTTCACAGAAGCTGCCAGACCTACTGCGTTTCTTCAATATTTTCTGATGTTATACTGCAAAAATATCTGAGCTTTGCCCTAGGTGAATATGAGGAGAGTTTGTACAGCAGTGTAAGGAGCAAAATGTGGTGAGTGGCAAAGCATGCATTATGGTTTTGAGCATTGTGTGGGTTGGAATGAGTTGACATTAAGCTGCCATATGTGTTACAAATGGACATTGATTTAAGTAACAGGATATTGGCTGGCACTGGGACCAAAAAGACCATGAAAGTGGTACAGGGGCATTGGTTGGCATGGAAGGTATGAAGGATTGGTTCAGGCTTATGAGTAGGCAAGGTGGAGGTCAAGTGTCAAAGGAATTAGATGCAATGGCATAGATTGGGTGGAGTGCATCAGGGCATGAATGATGCATATTGTAGTATAAGTAGGCAAAGAAGAGATTAAAGGCCAAAGTGGTTAGGTACACAGGCATGGAGTGGCACAGAATGTTTGAGAATTCTTGCATAGGTACAGGATATGAGCTTGCTTCTCTTGAAATGGATGGGTCATGGGAATGTGGGCAAGTTTGTAACTTGAATACAGCACGAATGCAGAGAGGCTAGCCCTCTGTCCAGCACATCTGTACATCTGGCACCTCTGTTGTTGAACTGGAGCCTCCCAGCCTGGTTTCTGACGTAAGCATTTCACCCCTGGACTGAAAACCTGACGCTCATCAGTTATTTTAAAAAGTCAGGAGATAGAAATTCCCCTGAGTCACAGATGAAAATTTGGGCATTAGCTCTTTTCAGGAAAACCCTTTACCTGTATTTATTCACTAATTTTCATTATTTTTTATGGGTGACTAGTTATTCATTTTCTTCAGTGGAACATATCTTTCTGATTACGGTTTCAAATCATTTCTCTTGCTGTTCTTCCTCTTTGTCAACTGTTTTTTCAGTTCATCTGTTTTTGTTCCATTGTTACCTTCTCAAAGTTGGCTTTGTTAATCCAATGTATTACTGTGGTCGTTGTTATATTTCTGACTCCCTAAACAATTATTTTAAATTTGATTTCATTGTGGTCACAATTGTCTAAATGTTCCCCTAGGCTTACATATCTAATTTCACCATATTGGGTTTCCCTTGTCTTATTTTGAGCCTTATCTTCCTCTTCACCTTTTTAGGATGAGAATGCATTTGTTATTGCCTTCCCCTGTTATACCATAAGTCTCTAGAAAATTCAGAATTGATTAATCATAAGTTGGTGTTGCCTTGAATGGACATACAAAAGCAAAGCCGATCACTAGAATTCATATTTTCTAAATTTTATGGTTTTATCCAAACATTAAAAACAACAGGCTTGAAAACCAATGTTCTCTGAGCTCTATATGTAATAATGACAACAGTGCAAATATAAATAAACGTGAATGTCCACCATCCTTCTGCATTATATTGCAATGGTTTTTATTGGTAAACCCAGTCGAGGTGGACAATAGAAGTGTGTAACATGTAATCAAAATCTTACAACTGCAAGAATCAGGAGAAACCACTCAGTCAGAAAACCGATGAGTTCAAGAGGAACCATTCATCCAACCAGAAGAAAAGAACCTGGCAAACAACTGATCAACCTTTGCAGTGTCAGGGAGAATAAATCACTTCTCCTTACAAAGCTTTGTCCAGATACACCTGGTTGAATCTTGTCCAGAGATTCAGAATCTTCCAACTTGCTTTCATCCAAATGATATCCGAGAGAAAACACATCCAGGCCTGCAACACATACTATTTAACGGACGAAATTTGCACGTATGATTTACTCCCTATATTTCTGTTCATAACCTAAATGCATGCCTGCCTTGTCTCTAGAATCCATTTTTTGCTATATTTGCTACATGAGGAAGAGAGTGTGTTTATTGTGTATTGTGTTTAAATTTTGCAGTGTGTGAGTAAACATAATCTTTTCTTCTGATTTAAACTCCCTGGAAATTGTGCTCTAGCTTTATAATTAAAAATTGGAGCATTCAAAAATGTGTAAAACATTCTCTCTAAAATACGTTTTGATGCAGACAGCTGAGAGGTGAGGAGAAAAGGGAAAGCTAACCCACTATCTCTCTCTATCATAACACTCCCCATAATATCTATGGATGATCAGATTACTATAAATTTCAGCAGAAGTTTGAGTTTAATTTCTCCTTGGTTTTTCTAGTAAAGGCCAGAGCTTCACCGGGAACTAGGGACAAATTTGGAAATGAGCTGATCAGAGAAAGCTGTAGGTGATCTGTTTATTGTGCAGTATGTTGGCAGCCAAGAATTTTTGCTTTTAACAGCCCTTAAATTCTTTTTCAAACTTGAAACTGAGTTCAGGTCTCATAGTAAGAATCAATACTGACCTTTATTCACATCTCCAAGCCAATGATTTGATAAATAATTTATCTGATCTGCTATCTATATTGTATGTTTTGTATAGGAGGCCTACTCACAGCTGGTTTCGACTCAGTGACTGAGATCAAGTCTCAATGGAAAGAAGCAATGGATTTTTATGCTTCAATGCACCAGAGCTCAATGTTAGAAACTGCTGACATCTGAGAACAAGGGATTGCATCTTTACCTGAAAATGACTGGCGAACCATTTATAGTGACCTGATTTTTACAAGTTGTTTTTAAATGCAAAAGCAAGTTGAAGCCTAATTCCCTTACCAGCAAAATCCATTATTCAGTCAAGAAGTTTTTCTTTTAGTAAGCTATGTGATAATATATGTAACTAATAAATATTAATGCTTCTGCTCTAGGCAGTATGGTTAATATGAATGGTCCTGTTTTATTTATGTCAAAAATTTAGCCATATGTTTGAGTAGAAATTTCAATTCTTTTCCATCTCTCCCTTCCAATATCAACATGATCTAACTTCAGGAAAGTACTTTAGAAATGTGACTGGATGCTTCTGCAAATATTGACACTGTCTTTGGGAGCCCTGTTAACTTACTAAAATGTTATAAGCAACTAATATTAGTGCAGATTAACTGAAATACTGTCCTAGAATTACAAAAAAAACCCAGTAGATTCCAATATTGCACTGTAACCAGAGATGAGTGACTTTAGTATTACAAATAAATTGGGCAAAACATTGACTACAGGAGAAGAATTTCACGACCAGACCTGTCATGACATAGATTGATTTCAGCACAGTCTACCCATTCTCTAATACTGTCACTTATTCAGATTCTCATCTGTTCTAACTTATTACCTGCATCCCCTTGTTTGCCTGACCCTTTCATATCACTCTCTTTGCTGTGCTCTATCACTATATATCCATTCTCCTCACACACCTCCTCTCCCCCCATACTCCCTCAACCTCATCTTCAGCATAAATACCACATTTTCTGAACTGCTGTCAGTTCTGATGAAGAGTCAGCAGACTCGAAACATTAACTCTGCATTCTCCCCACAGATGCTGTCAGCCATTTTTGTTCTTGATTCAGATCTCCTGCATCTGCATTTCTTTATTTTATTTAAGAATCACTAGTGAATGTTTTAAGTCTCCCCAAATGGTTGGTGGGTTATGAAATAGAGAATTGTTGATAAAGGGCTGATAATGTCAAATACTGTCGTGATGAATACTTATGGGGCATGTATTATCAGAAGGGAGACCTAAGGCCTATTGCTGCTTGATGTTCTGAACTTATGACAGTCTTTGTGTTTACATCTGCATTGCCTTTGTTGTCTTTTAGCTATATTTGTAGCACTCTCAGCATTTCATCTCTGAGTACTGGGAGAAAATTCTAACCCAGAAGAGATTCCAATGATCTAAAAATGTGAACCCTTTTCCCATATATCAGTCCCTCAGCCTTGCATTCATCTGCACTATCCTCCCCTTCCCACCCTCACTAGCTTGTAGCATTGGGAGTATTCCAGATATTACTACCCTTGAGCATCTCTTTTTTAAATTCCTGCCTAACTTTCTAGATTCTCCCTTCAGAATCTCAATCTTTTCCTTTCCTATGTCATCAGTTCCAATGTATACAATAACCTTCTGCTGCACCATCTCCCCCTTGAGAACATTCTACACCCTCTCTGAGACATCCTTGATCCTGGCACCAGAGAGGCAACACAGCATTCTGATTTTCGCTACTGGCCACAGAAACGTCTGTCTGTGCCTTGGACTAGAGAATTCCCTAACACAACTGATCTCTTGGAACCCGACGTACCTCTCATTGCATTAGAGCCAGTCTTGGTATCAGAAACTTGGCTGTTCATGCTACATTCTTCTGAGAATCAATCACCCCCTACATTTTCCAAAACAGCATACTTGTTTGAAATGGGGATAGCCACAGAAGACACCTGCACTACTTGCCTACCTCTCTCACCTTTCCTGGAGTTAACCCATCTATGTGACTGTATCTGCAACTTTTCTCCCTTCCTAAAACTGTCAACCATCACACCCCCTTGCTCTTGTAAATTCGTCATTGCCTCTAACTGTCTCTCCAACTGATCGATTCGATCCGATAGGATTCGCAACCAACAGCATTTATTGCAGATATAATCTTCAGTGACACGTAAACTCTCCCTAAACTCCAACATCCAACAAGAAAAGCATATCACTCTACTAAGGGCCATCTTTGCTTCTTTCAATCTACAGACCCAGAAAATAGCACCGTCTTATTCCTATACAAAACATTGCTCCAGGCTGACTTAATGCTTGTGGCTTATATTTTTAAGTTTAATCAAGACACATATCTCAATAAAACATACATTCCAGAAAGAATCCCCTCTACTCACTACTGCAGACTTACTATAAGGTCACACTTTAACTATTCACTTATCTGTTTCTGTGCTGTGACCTCTCCTGGAGAGGTTCCTCCAAGATTAGTTGTGAATTTCACTGTTTGTTAATTTTCCCAACCGCACTTCGATGTCCTGCAACACATGAATTCAAACAGTAAAGACAGTAACTGCTCAGGCTCACTGCTCAGTCAGTTAGCAGTGTGTGTTTCTTTCTCTCTCTCTCTTCTGCACAGATCTGACCATGTGTTGCCTTTGTCTGTTCCTCTCCCTTTTAAAAGTACTGTTGTTTTGACAGAATGATAGATTGCACCTGAATTGGAAGGGGACTAATATACTGCCAAGGAGATTTGCTAGAGCTGCTCAGGAGGATTTAAACTAGGAAGGGGGTGAGGGTGTGACCTAAGGAGATAGTGAAAAAAACGATCAATCTGACATTGGTACAGTTGAGAAAAGAAGTGAATCAAACAATCAGGACAGGCAGGGACAAAGCAGAGAACAAGGTAGGACTGATAAATTAAACTGCATTTATTTCAATGCAAGAGGCCTAACAGGGAAGGCAGATGAACTCAGGGCATGGTTAGAAACATTGGACTGAGATATGTGGCTCAGGGATGGGCAGGACTGGCAGCTTAGCATTCCAGGATACAAATGCTACAGGAAGGATAGGAAGAGGGGGTGCAAGAGAGGAAGTGAAGTGATGTTTTTGATAAGAGATAACATTACGACTGTACTTGGCTGGTGTATGGGAGAAGGATTCACATTTTTGGATCATTGGAATCTCTTTTGGGGTAGAAGTGACCTGGACAAGAAGGATGGATTATACTTAAATTGGAAGGGGACTAATATACTGGCAGGGAAATTTGCTAGAGCTGCTTAGGGATTTAAAATAGTAAGGTGGGGGGGTGGGACCCAGGGAGATAGTGATCAATCTGAGACTGGTACAGTTGAGAACAGAAGAGAGTCAAATAGTCAGGGCAGGCAGGGACAAGGTAGGACTATTAAATTAAACTGCATTTATTTCAATGCAAGGGGCCTAACAGGGAAGGCAGATGAACTCAGGGCATGGTTAGGAACATGGGACTGGGATATCATAGCAATAACAGAAATATGGCTCAGGGATGGGCAGGACTGGCAGCTTAATGTTCCAGGATACAAATGCAACAGGAAGGATAGAAAGGGAGGCAAGAGGGGAGCGGGAGTGGCATTTTTGATAAGGGATAGCATTACACCTGTGCTGAGGGAGGATATTCCTGGAAATATATCCAGGGAAGATACTTGGGTTGAACTGAGAAATAAGAAAGGGATGATCACCTTATTGGGATTGTATGAAAGACCCCCTAATAGTCAGTGGGAAATTGAGAAACAAATTTGGAAGGAGATCTCAGTTATCTGTAAGAATAATAAGGTGGTTATGGTAGGGGATTTTAACTTTCCAAACATAGATTGGGACTGCCATAGTGTTAAAGGGTTTAGATGGAGAGGAATTTGTTAAGTGTGTACTAGAACATTTCCTGATTCAGTATGTGGATGTACCTACTAGAGAAGGTGCAAAACTTGATCTACTTTTGGGAAATAAGGCAGGGCAGGTGACTGAGGTGTCAGTGGGGGAGCACTTTGGGGCCAGCGACCATAATTCTATTCGTTTTAAAATAGTGATGGAAAAGGATAGACCAGATCTAAACGTTGAAGTTCTAAATTGGTGGAAGGCTAATTTTGATGGTATTAGGCAAGAACTTTCAAAAGCTGATTGCAGCAGATGGTCGCAGTAAAAGAACGGCTGGAAAATGGGAAGCCTTCAGAAATGAGATAATGAGAATCCAGAGAAAGTATATTCCTGTTAGGGTGAAAGGAAAGGCTGGTAGGTATAGGGAATGCTGGATGACTAAAGATATTGAGGGTTTGGTTAAGAAAAAGAAGGAAGCATATGTCAGATATAGACAGGATAGATCGAGTGAATCCTTAGAAGAGTATAAAGAAAGTAGGAGTATACTTAAGAGGGAAATCAGGAGGGCAAAACGGGGACATGAGATAGCTTTGGCAAATAGCGTTAAGGAGAATCCAGGGATTTTTAGAAATATATTAAGGACAAAAGGGTAACTAGGGAGAGAATAGGCCCCCTCAAAGATCATCAAGGTGGCCTTTGTGTGGAGCCGCAGGAGATAAGGGAGATACTAAATGAGCATTTTGCATCAGTATTTACTGTGGAAAAGGACATGGAAGATATAGAATGTAGGGAAATAGATGGTGACATCTTGCAAAATGTCCATATTACAGAGGAGGAAGGGCTGGATGTCTTGAAACACATAAAAGTGGATAAATCCCCAGCACCTGATCAGGTGTACCCCAGAACTCTGTGGGAAGCTAGAGAAGTGATTACTGGGCCTCTTGCTGAGATATTTGTAACATCAATAGTCACAGGTGAGGTGCCGGAAGACTGGAGGTTAGCTAACGTGGTGCCACTGTTTAAGAAGGGTGCTAAGGACAAGCCAGGGAACTATAGACCAGTGAGCCTGACATTGGTGGTGGGCAAGTTTTGATGGGAATCCTTGAGGGATAGAATGTGCATGTATTTGGAAATTCAGTAAGGCATTTGACAAAGTTCCCCATGGGAGACTGGTCAGCAAGGTTAGATCTCATGGAATACAGGGAGAACTAGCCATTTGGATACAGAACTGGCTCGAAGGTAAAAGCCAGAGGGTGGTGGTAAAGGGTTGTTTTTCAGACTGGAGGCCTGTGACTAGTGGAGTGCCACAAGGATCGGTGCTGTGTCCACTACTTTTCGTCATTTATATAAATGGTTTGGATATGAACATAGGAGATGTAGTTAGTAAGTTTGTAGATGATGCCAAAATTAGAGGCGTAGTGGACAGCGACCTCAGATTACAACGGGATCTTGATCAGATGGATCAATAGGCTGAGAAGTGGCAGATGGAGTTTAATTTAGATAAATGCGAGGTGCTGCATTTTGGGAAAGGAAATTTTAGCAGGACTTATACACTTAATGGTAAGGTCCTAGAGAATATTGCTGAACAAAGAGACCTTGGATACAGGTTCATAGCTCCTTGAAAGTGGAGTCGCAGGTAGATAAGATAGTGAAGGAGGCATTTGGTATGCTTTCCTTTATTGGTCAGAGTATTGAGTATAGGAGTTGGGAGGTCATGTTACGGCTGTACAGGACATTGGTTAGGCCACTTTTGGAATAATTCGTGCAATTCTGGTCTCCTTCCTATTGGAAGGATGTTGTGAAACTTGGAAGGGTTCAAAAAAGATTTGCAAGGATGTTGCCAGGGTTGGAGGATTTGAACTATAAGAAGAGGTTGAATAGGCTGGGGCTGTTTTCCTGGAGTGTCGGAGGCTGAGGGGTGACCTTTTCAATGTTTATAAAATCATGAGGGGCATGGATAGGGTAAATAGACAAAGTCTTTTCCCTGGGGTGAGGGAATCCAGAACTAGAGGACATAGGTTTAGGGTGAGATGGGAAAGATATAAAAAAGACCTAAGGGGCAACTTTTTCATGCAGAGGGTGGTACGTGTATGGAATGAGCTGCCACAGGAAGTGGTGGGACTAGTACAATTGCAACATTTAAGAGGCATTTGGGTGGGTATATGAATAAGAAGGGTTTGGAGGGATATAGGCCGGATTCTGGCAGGTGGGACCAGATTGAGTTGGTATATCTGATTGGCATGGATTGGTTGGACTGAAGGGTCTGTGTACGTCTCTATGACTCTATTTAAATACAACAAATTCACATTAATGGGATGTGGACGTTGTTGGTTGCAACAACATTTATTGTATGTCCCTAATTGCCTTTGAGAAGGTGGTAGTGAGTTGTCTTCGTGAATTGCTGCAGTCCATGTGCTGCAGGTAGATCCATAATAGTGGTAGGGAGGGAATTCCAAGATTTGAACCAACAACACTGAACTAACTTCAAAATATTTCAGAGTCCAGATGGTGTGTGTCTTGGAGGGGATCTACTTGTGTTCCCATTGTTGCTGTAGTCCTTCTATATGGAAATGGTTTGTAAATTGCTGTCTAAGAGTCATAGGTGAATTTCTGAACTGCATTTTAGAAATGAGAAAGAAAACGATCCAGTGATTTAAAGAATTACTGCATGTCTTGAAAAGCAGGTAATCTGCCATACCATGGCAAGCATTAAAAACATCCGTTTGATCAGGTGATCACAGATAAACAGGAGCTGAGAGGTTATATACAAATGCAGCTGGGTGACAAGAAGACAGTGATTAGTCTATGGACCAGTGACCAATTATCAATTAAAATATTATGTGGATGGTTATCAGGTAACTGAACAGCTTAGATCTGGGAACAAGACAGAGAGAGAGTGTTTTGATCTTCACCAGTACAGGACCTGTCTCTCTGTTCCCTGTGGTCAAAATCCATTTCAAACCTGAAGAAAACCAGACTTTGATTGCACTGTTGTATAGTGGGTCTTCTCAAGTTAATGAAGTCCATTTGGTATGGGTAGGTCCACAGTGCTTTAAGAAGGGAGAAACGCTGAAGAAACCATAATATATTTCCATAAAGGTGAGTGAATTTGAGGAAAAACTGTTAAGTGATAGTGTTCCCATGTATCCATTTCTCATGTCCTTCTAGATAATACTGTCAGAGATTCATAGATTCATAGAGCTATACAATATGGAAACAGACCTTTCAGTCCAACTCATCCATGCCCACTAGCTATCCTAAATTAGTCCAATTCCATTTCCCAACATTGGCCCATATCCCTCTGAACCCTTCCTATTCATATACCTTTTAAATGTTGTAATTGTACCAGCCTCCACCACTTGCTCTGGCAGCTCATTCAATACACGTACCATCCTCTGCATGAAAATATTTCCCCTTAGGTCCCATTTAATTCTTTCCTCTCTCACCCATAATCTATGCCCTGTAGCTTTGGACTACCCCCTCCCCCCAATGGGAAAAAAGTCCTTGGCTATTCACCCTATCCATGCTTCGCATGACTTTATAAACATCTTTAAGGTTTCTCCTCAGCCTCTGACGCTCCAGGGAAAACAGCCCCAGCCTGTTCAGCCTCTCCCTATAGCTCAAACCCTCCAACCCTGGCAACATCCTTGTAAATCTTTTCTGAACCCTTTCATGTTTCACAACATCCTTCTGATAGGAGGGAGACCAGAATTGAATGCAGTTTCTGAAAGTGACATAACCAATGTCATGTACGCCTGCAAAATGGCCTCCCAACTCACACCCAATGCACTGACCAATAAAAGCAAGTGCACCAAACACCTTCTTCATTCTCCTGTCTACCTGTGACTCCACTTGCAAGGAACAATGAATTTGCACTTCAAGGTTTTCTTGTTCAGCAACACTCCCCAGGACGTTATCATTAAATATATAAATCCTGCTCTGATTGGCCTTCCCAACATGCAGTACCTCACAAACAATGGGTTTGGAAGGTCTGCCTGAGGAGCTTTGGTGAATTCCTGCAGTACATCTTGTAAACTGTATGTACTGCTGCTACCATGCATTGGTGGTACTGGGAGTGAATGTTTGTGAGTTGGAGGTCAAACAAGAAAGCTGTTTTGTCCTGAATAATGTCAAAGTGTTTGGGTGTAATTGGAGCTACATTCATCAGGACGAGTGAGTTTTGCTCAGGCTCAATGATGGCATTCTTAATCAAAGGCAGGCTTGATGTCAAGGGCAGTCACTCTCACCTCACCCCTGAAATATAGCTTCTTGGTACATCCTTGACCCAAGGCTGTAATGAGGTCAAGAGTTGAATGGATCTGATAGAACACAAACTGAGCATCAGTAAACAGGTCACTACTAAGCATTGTTGATGAACCCTTCCATTGCTTAACTGGTGTTCAAGAGCAGACTAATGAGCTGGGAGTTGGCTGAGTTGGATTTAGTCTGCTTTTTTTGAGTACAGGACATACGTGGGCAATAAACTGCCCATTTACATAAACACTGTCATACAGAGTGTCAATCAAATTCAGGGAGAAAAGAGAAATGTAATCGTAATAGAGCATAGCAGAGAAAGAGTATACATGGATTGTCCTTTGCAGCAAAAACAGAATCCTGAAGGCTATCTGCTTTCAAAGTTCAGGACATCTCTTCTAGACTGGAGAGGACCTTGGAGTGGGAGGGAAATCATCCAGTTGTCATGGATCACTTAAGTACTAACAACAGTGATAGGACTAGGAAAGAGGTTGACTATGAGTAACTCTCAGTTAAACAGTAGGGAAGTCTTGTTACAACAGTACAAGGTGTTGGTGAGACTGCACAGGAGTACCAGGCACTGTTTTGATCCCTGTATTTAAGAAAGGAGATATTGGCACAGGTGGCCCTTCAAAAGGGATTCAATAAACTGATTCCTGGGTCAAGGGATTAACATTGACATTGGATAAACAGATTAGGTCTTTATAATTGAGAGTTTAGAAGAATTGGGGTGATCTTATTAAAATATACAAGATTCTGAGAGGGCTTGACAGACTAGATATTGGAAAGATGTTTCCATGAATGGGGGAATATTGAGGACGTAAGTACAGAATAAGGGCACATTCATTTATGACTGAGATGCAAAAGAATGTCTTCTCTCAGAGAATAGTGAATGTCTGGAATTCTTAATCCCAGAGATTTGTGGAGGCTAGATCACAGGAAATATTTAAAGAGGAGGTAGCTGGATTTTTAAAATATTAATAAGTTGAGGACTCTGAAGATTTGGCGTGAAAGAGGAGTGAAGGCCTGGGACAGATGAGCCATGTTTCTATAAAATGGTGGGGCAGGCTTGAGGGGCTGAATGGCCTCTAGGTTTTCCTATTTCCTATGTTTTTTATGTTCTTAGGCCAAGCAAAAAATCACACTCAAGGATGGACATTTTCAGTCTTTCAGCCACGAAAGGCATAATGAAATAAAAAAGTCATATTCATATGACTTTGGGCGGCACGGTGGCACAGTGGTTAGCACTGCTGCCTCACAGCGCCAGAGACCCGGGTTCAATTCCCACCTCAGGCGACTGTCTGTGTGGAGTTTGCACGTTCTCCCCGTGTCTGCGTGGGTTTCCTCCGGGTGCTCCGGTTTCCTCCCACAGTCCAAAGATGTGCAGGTCAGGTGAATTGGCCGTGCTAAATTGCCCGTAGTGTTAGGTAAGGGGTAAATGTAGGGGAATGGGTGGGTTGCGCTTCGGCGGGTCGGTGTGGTCTTGTTGGGCCGAAAGGCCTGTTTCCACGCTGTAAGTAATCTAATCTAATCTTATATGGAATCTATGTGTTTCCAAATTGTTCCAATATGGTATACAATTAATGATTTTTTTTAAGTGTCGTTATCCTTAGAATGTGAGAAACCAGTTTGGACACAGCAAGGTCCTACAAACAGCAATGTGATCAATACCCAATAATCAGATTTTGTGGTGATTATTGAGAGGTAAGTATTTACCTAATCGAATTTCTCCACTTCTTTGAGATACTGCCAAAGGATCTCTTGGCATACTTCCAAGTATAATTACAGAGGAAACCGCTTTCTCAAAAGTCTAATGGTAATGAATAGGTTTGCTTTGTCAAACAATATAAAACAATATATAAAATAACTCTGATTACATGAAATGAGTAAGATTGAATCTTTACTTGATCAAGATGGATATATTTCTATGCTAAAAGCAAGAGACGCGACCTCAATGAAATTTGAGATGCTAGCATTTCTTCCTTATTGTAATTGGAACAGGGCCAAGTAATTTCAGAGATGTGTCATTGGGTATTATCTGATGGAAGTGATGGGAATTGCATTGTTACCTTAAGAGTTGGCTGAAATTCTGCATCACCCCCTTTGGGAAAGGTCCATTACATTAAACTGATGCTACCAAACCAATTCAAAGCTCAGGCTTGAGAATGGACACAAATACAGCTAAGTGGGAATGGAATACGGAGGCAGTAGGGTGGAGTCTCTGCTGATAGTAGCAATTAGGTGGCGTCCCTGGTGATAGTGAGGGCTTTGGCTGCATGAGTTGGGTGTGGAACACAGTAGGCACCTGCATCCTATCCTTTGATCAGAGACTGAGTGAGAGACCTCCTGAAAGACAACAAACAATCCCAATAGGATTTTCTATTTCACCTTCATGCACTGCAAGTCCTTTGCTCCCTGTTGTGCCAGTGGTGGTGGTATTAGGCCTGCAGATGAGCATTAATTGCTCACTTAAAGGTCTCAATCAGTAGAGGGGAAGGAAGGGTGTCTCTGAGGCTTCCCTCCAGTGAAATAATTGGGGTAGAGATGGGAAAGCAGCCAGGCTTCCCCCAGAAGCAACCTTCCTACCTGATGAAGTGGCCTTAGCCACTAGACTCACCACTGGGAAAGCCATTAAATTCGAGCCACTGGCTTACAGCTTTGTGGAAATTGTCAAAACAACAGCTGTTAAATGACTACTCTTCTCTATTGAGTGAGAGAGATATTGTACTGTCTGAAAGTTAACTTTTGTTCACAGAAAATTTAAAGGATAGATCCTGCTCAAACATTTGTCTAAAAGAATGTATACATGACTGATTCCTCCATTTGTGGAGGAAGTTTTGGAAGTCTGCTTTGTAGGAAGTGGAGCAAATTAACATCGTTATGTTTGGAGTGGAGGGGCATGTTTATTAATAAATGCAATACCTGACCAACAGGATGGTTATCTAATGAAAAAGAACTGTGCTGAGATCAGGAGGAATGCCATGAATGCTGTTCTAAAGAATTCCGGTTAGTCCCTATGATGATGTACATATTTACTTTGGAAGCTAGAAGACATAATACAAATGTATCTGGTAAACTCAAACAATCTCTGGGACACAGTAAAAAAGACATAACCATTCTGTTTTATGCAACATTCCTTTATTGCACAAAAGAACTAGGATATCCCTCTTGTGCAACTTTCCTAATAGGTTACATTGAAACGTTCAAAGTTATAATCTTAATTGCCATTGGTGCATTGCATTGCTATGCCCTTGTGAATGCAGGCTGCAATTGAGGGCCACCTATTATGTCATGCATTCCTAGCTAGATTGTCACATGGGAAAATCCCCATGAACTTTCCAGCTGCTTTCCACTGTCAAAGGTAGGCATGGATTTTTCTGAGTAAACATGTCATCAGCTTTGCACAAGTCTGTAAAGGAGGCTATTTAATTTGGCAAATATCCTAATGGTGGTTTGGCAAGATCAGTTAACACAGAAATCTACTGTATTGGTGACCTCATGGTTACAGGAAAAGTCATTCCAGATCTTGGAAGTTGTCTTCCAATGTGGAGGGAAATGCATAGCTCTGATAGGTGGTGAAGTCTTACCCAAGTATGAAAATCAGGATCCATAATTACACATTGCTGCTGGGTGTGAACATATCTTTAATGTATTATCATTCCTGCATGTGACTTTTCCCATGAGATATTCCACACTAAAACTGTATAGTACAATGGGCAAACCCAATGTTCTGTAACTTGCAACAAATGAGGAAAAGAATTGTGTAAAAGATACTTTCACCATAGGAGCAAAAGGAAAGGTTGAAGAGAAAAAAAGTACAAAATGAAACAACAACAAAATTCAAAGCCAAAACAAATCCTCCCAAATATCTAAACTAATAATCACAGGCAGAGAATTCCCAGTGCCATAGGGGGAAGGTTGAAGCTGGAGGAAGGTAAGATTGAACAATGACACCATGACATGCTCCTATCTCCAAGTGATCCTGTGGAAGGAGGGATCTCTGGCAGAGATTGTCCTCTTGGCAGTAGCCACACTGGGGACTAACTGGTGGCACGATGTGGGTGATCATGATCTTCTTGACGGCAGATGACTTCCCCTCGCCAATGAAACTGGAGACACCAGGTAAATAGAGGTATCCCCTAGTGACACATGGAAGGACCAGTATCACCTTCTCTTATTCACTCCAGAATGGAATTGCTGGGATGGGAAGCCAGAAGCTATTTTGTTTCAGTGTTCACTATGAAGGCCTGAACTGATACTTACATTTCAAAATGATGTTGAGAGCTCCTCCATCTTGAGGTATCCTTGCAGACTCTGCAGTGTCCACTTCTCTTGCTAGGGCTTACGGACGTTCAGAGCTTCAGGCCTTCTGATTGAGTTTTCTGCCATTTAAAAAAAAACACATTTCAATTGACCATCTCTATAAGATCTTGGTATCTTGTGGCCAACCAACATCATCTGCAATCTGTTCTGCACTAAGCCCTGCTCATTAATTCCATCCCCTCTGACCAACATTATCTCCCATTTCAAAACATCAAATCTAAATCTTCGTGTTTGAATATATCTCTCTATATTCTGATCTTACTCTATCTTTGTAACGTTTTTCAGTTGTATATCCATTTACTTGGGTGTTGGGAAAACAGTAAACACTGAGCTGCAAAATGAAAGGTAAGACAAAGTCAAAATCAATCTACAACATTGTACAATAAACAAAGGAATGACAATTATACAAGACCAAAGAAATAATGTTGCCTATCAAAACATTAAAGCATAGGTGTTGGTATTGGACTAGGGTGGGCAAAGTTGAAAATCACACAACACCAGGTTATAGTCCAACAAGTTTGTTTGGAAGTACAAGCTTTCAGAGCGCTGCTCCTTCATCAGGGAGCTAGTGGAGTAGGATCATAGGACACAGAATTTATATCAGAAGATCATTGTGTCATACAACTGATATGATATATTGAACAAACTCAGATTGCTGTTAAGTCTTTCATATTTTAGAATGGGATGCAGGTTTCTATTTATTAATATGTAAATCCCAAAACTTCTTTCAAGTCACATTCCTGAGATAACTTAAGGTTTTATAATAAAATGAGACATCTCAGCTCAGACAATGAATTAAAAGTGTGAGGTTAGAGTTTGTATGTATTCCAATCTTGAGTCAGACTGGTTCTATCTCTGAAGTAGGAATTTATAAAATTTCACATGAATTGACTGCCGGCCAATTGTGTGCTTTTTGAACAAAATAGTGTATCTGCAAATATAATTCTGCAAATGCAAATTCACCCCATAGACTTATATGTGTATGTGTCTGCATGTGAGGGAGAGAGAGAGAGAGCAAGACAGTGTATGCATGCTTGATAGAAAGTGTGCATGAGTGTGATGGAGTATATGCATGTGCACACCCTCACACAGGCATATACTCCATCACACACACTATCAAGAATGTGCGCGCACACACACACACACATGCACACTCTCTCACTTTCCCTCACATGCACATACATACACATAAGTCTATGGAGTGAATTTGCATTTGCAGAATTGTATTTGCAGATACATTCTATTTTGTTCAAAAAGCACACAATCTGTAGGCAGTCAATCCATGTGACATTTTATAAATTCCTACCTTGGAAATAGAACCCGTCTGACTCAAGATTGGAATACATACAGACCTTAACCTCACACTTTTAATGCATTTTCTGAGCTGAGATTTTTAACTTTATTGAAACATTGGCACCCCATCTACCAGTTAAGATATCCCTTCCTTTAATTATTGCCACGTTTTGGCAGGATTGTGTACCTTGCTAACACAGCACCTTCCAAAACCATGAACTTTACCATCTGGGTGGACAAGGGCAGCAGGCCACTCTCTGCAAGTTCGTCTCGAAGATGTGCAACAGTCCAACTTGAAAATCCATTGCAATTCATTCATTATCAAAGGCCTGTAAATCTCTTCTTAACAATAACAAAGGTGTGTCTTCACCACATGAACAGCAACAGCCACAGCTCATCTCTACCTCCTCAATGTTCATTAGGAATGAACAATGAAGTCTGGCCCACATTCAACAAACAAAGTAACACTTGCCCCAAGCAAGATCACAGTACAGCGAAGGCTGGTAATCCAGCAGTTGATGTCTTTGCTTGATCTTGATCATAAATTTGATTCCCAACATCAACTGGCACTTCAATATACCTGCATGGTCATGAAAGGGCTTTGGGAAAATCTCACGGTTTATTGCTAAATGTAATGTTACTTTATTTATATATTGTGTAGATGTTCATCAAATTAACCCGAGGTTATACAAGATGTAATCATTAAAATGGAAGTGGAGATTTCTGAAATTGTCAGAAAAATAACTAGTAAATATTACGAAAGGCTGAATTACTTTGAAAATTGACGACATGCTTTAAAAGGCAATTGCAATTGAACATGAATTATATGGGACCCAGCAGCTCAGTCTATTTCTGCTATAATGGTTGAACTCAGGGTGAGGAGATGAAAACAGTTATTAGTAAAACCGCATCCTTTCCCTTCAATTTAATCATTATTGACTCAGTAAATTGGGACCAAATTAGTGCTATGAGAGTGGGGTATGTCAGCCAATGAAAAAGCAGCTGTTTATATGAAATATCTTAGTCTCTTTCCTGTGGATTTAATAGCCTTTAACTGAAACCAATTAATTAAGAAAATGCACAATTCTAGAGAGCTGAGAGCCGAGAATGAGAGTGAGAGCGAGAGCGAGAGCGACAGTGAGTGCGAGTGTATGTAGTTCATGTGAGACACTCAATGAAACAAATCTAGAACAACATTTAAGAGGCTTATAGATGCCTTTCCAGACTGTGGTATGAAATTACTGTCCTATCATTTATTTTCTCCCATCTGTAATTATATATGATATACTTTCAGTGTAATATAAATAGTGCAAATGAAAGTCATGAATTAGAGATATAATTTTATCAATTCAAGATGGGGAGGGATGATTTTGATTTTATCACTGCAAAAAAGTCCAGCTATGTGATTGTAAAAATGTGATGGAAGAGTGAATTGTCCAGGGGCTGGGAGAGAAAGATGCTTGTTTCCGCCCTTGCTGCCTCGGTGGAACAGTCAGTCTTAAACTGACTGACTTTAATAAAGGCTGTAGGTTGCCTGAACAAACTAAGAGTGGGATTTCAGCCCATCAGTAAAAGGAAATCTCACCCTCTCAAACTTGTCAATGAACCTGACTGTGTGGAGGCAGGGTAGCCTTTAGAAACATGATAAACCAGTAGTAGTCACTGCTGGGAGTACAAGCAGCCCAGCAAGATCAATGGCAACCAGACTTAAATAAATTCTGGTAGTGTAGGAAATGGGGAGAGATACTGGAAGCCAGAGGGGGCTACAAGTAGGGTCAATTGGTACATGGACACCCACCCATTAGCATGGATGGTAAAGATAGCAAGCTGGCCTCCTTCATTCTGCTTTCCCCTGTCATTGTATTCCCATGCTAAAGGCAAACAACAGGCTCTTAGCTGGCTTTTAATTGTAATTACATTGCAATTACTACAAATTGACGTGAAATATTCTGAATTAGAGATGGTTGCAAGGGAAATGGGCAGGAAGCAGGTTGGCCGGTCACCTCTATTTTACATTAATCCCCACCTGCAAGTAGTTGGCAGGGAAATCTGTGAAATCTCCAGTCCCAATATGGTATCCAGCTGGCAGGATGTTACTCCCTATCTCTCCTGCTTCATTCAACACATCCTGAATATTGAGGTTCAATTGCTTAAGATGTTGCATAATCAATCTGAACATTCCAGAAACCAGGAGGATAGTATGTTGTTCATGGACACTTAAACAAGAATAAAAATGTTTACACTCAGGCAATTAGATTGACTCTATAAAGCTATGAATCCATATACTTCACTGATAAAGATCACATATACAAACTGCAAAGAGTAAGATGGATATGAATTTGTACTTAATTGTTGAAAAATGTTTATGTTATGATTATGTGAAAGTAATCTTGAGTGGTCTTCTCATGTATTGCTCAGTGATATATATAAACTAAGATATGCTGCATCAAACAAAAAATGTCTAGTTTTATTCTCAATTTATGAAACACAACTGCTTTTAAATTATCTCTGCACATTTGGGGGTTGCCCATCTAGACGTAAGATGAAAACAACCCTACCAATCTATAGACCTGCTGGTGAGTCACACTGTAAGTCAAACAGGAAGGTGGGATAAGGCCCATTGATCAATCTAGGACTGAAATGCTGACAGTTTCATTATAAGTCTCTTGCCAGCCATGCCAACTATTTTATCCCTTGCTTATATAGCTGAGAATGGGATTTACCACTTCTGACTCATCTTTTTCTTGTCATGGTCCCACACATATTTTACACAGCAATTAATAATTTAGAATTACTTTGTATTCTTAATTGTTGGGTAAAGAAAATGCTGACCCTCTTCTTTTGCTGTGACTCTGGCCTTTCAGCACAATGTTGGAATATGTAATGAAAGTGTAACCTGGCAGTTTTGGATTACACATTACATTCTAATTATCACCAACTGTATTCAAATATTACTTATTTTTTATTCCAGAAATCCTTAATTCTGATTTTAAGGTTTGTAAAATTAGCAGGATTAGATCATTTTATAGCAACCCTAATGCTGGCAGTCCCAGAGCTCCTGAGGACCTTGAATGAACTGCAGGACATTTCTTCATTTTCCTCATTACAATATTGTCCGTAGTCAATTGCAACGGTGGTGATAATCTACAGAACAGACAGGAAACTCTTCAACATATGCCACTTGCAATCCAAAACTAAATTCACTCCAACCCCAATTATAGAACTGCAGAATGTAGATGATGCTCATACATGCACTCTATCGGAAACTGAATTGAAAGTTGTCATTAACTGATTTTCTGAGTTAATGAGAAAATGGATTTACACTAAATACCCAGAAAACTGAGCTGTTATTCCAACCACCTGCCACAGCAAAATACTTCCCCTCATCATTTAGGATCAACAACAAAAGACTGTATGGATCATTTTCCACATCTTATAATAGGGTAGATATTGCCACCATCACCTCCAGCATCCAGTTCACCTTTGGCAGACTGACGAAAAAGGTATTCGAGACAGAATTGCAAACCTGAGATTAGGTTCATTGTTTGCTGAGTAGCAGAGATCCCTGCACCTCCCCCATGTTTCAGAAATTTGGACCACTTACTTCAGGCACATCAAAACACTGGAGAAGTACCATCAGTACCTTCACAAGATTCTTCAAATCCAGTAGCAGGAAAGGCTATCCAACAACAGTCTACTCTTGCAAGCCGATTTGTCCAACAATCTAAACCAAATCCCCTGCCTGATGCCAACCCCCAGGTATCTACTCTGATTTCAGCTATGGCAGGAAATTCCCAGGAAGGCAGTGGAAATGACTTAGGGATGTCCTCAAAGCATCCCTGACAAGGTCAAATATCTCCACTAGCTGGTACAAGATTTTAAATTATATCAAATAAATCACAGAAAGCTAATTCAGGTTGATACCAAACATGTTGAGATTTTTCTTTGGAAATGTGTGGCAGAGTGCCACAAATATTCATTCACCCAACCCTTCACCTGCATCATGCATGGACTGTTTTTCTTCTTCTTATGAGGAGAAAGTGAGGTCTGCAGATGCTGGAGGTCAGAGCTGAAAATGTGTTGCTGGAAAAGCGCAGCAGGTCAGGCAGTATCCAGGGAACAGGAGAATCGACGTTTCGGGCATAAGCCCTTCTTTCCTGTTGCTTTTCCAGCAACACATTTTCAGCTTTCTTCTTCTTATGCCTATTTAAAGATTGGCTAACATAAAGAATATTTTTTATTTTCTTTATACAATCACGGGATGAGGGTGTCACTGGATCATTCAGCATTTATTGCTCATCCCTAATTGCCTAGAGGATAGTTTAGAGTGAACCACGTTGCTGTGGGTCTGGAGTCACATTAGGCCAGACCAGGTAAGGATGGCGGTTTCCTTCCCTAAAGGACATTAGTGAACCAGATGGGGTTTTTCTGACAATTGACTATGGATTCATGGTCATCATTAGACTCTTAATTCCAAATTTTTTAATTGAATTGAAACTCCACCATCTGTTGTGGTGGAATTCAAACTCAGCCCAGCAATAATCCCAACAAGCCATTGCCACCCTGATATATAGGTTTATTCATTCAGGACCAGTGAAATTTATTCAATATTTCCTTTGTTGATTATTTTCAGAGCCTATTAATATCTCTGGGAGATAACCATGGTACTATGCGGGATTTATAATTGCCTATGTCTCCAACAAACTAAATAAACACACAGATTTTCAGCAGCATAGAGTCAGAGAGATGTACAGCATGGAAATGTACCCTTCATTCCAACTCCTCCATGCTGACCAGATATTCCAACTTAATCTAGTCCCATTTGCTAGCACATGGCCCATATCCCTCCAAACCTTTCTTATTTACATACTCATCCAGATGCCTTTTAAATGCTGTAGTTGTACCAGCCTCCAACACTTCCTCTGGCAGCACACTCCATACATGCACCACCCTTTGTGTGAAAAAGTTGCCCCTTTGCTGCCTTTTATATCTTTCCCCTCTCACCTTCAACCTCTGCCCTCTAGTTCTGGACTCTTCCACCCCAGGGAAAAGACCCTGTCTATTTATCCAATCCATGCCCCTCATGGTTTTATAAAGCTCTATAAAGTCACCCCTCAGCCTTTGCCACTCCAGGGAAAACAGCCCCAGCCTGTTCAGCTTCTCCCTAAACTCAAATACTCCAACCCTGGCAACATCCTTGTAAATCTTTTCTGGACCCTTTCAAGTTTCACAACATCCTTCTGCTAGGAAGGAGACCAGAATTGCACAAATTATTCCAAAAGTGCCCTAACCAATGACGCAACAGCCGCAACATGACCTCCCAACTCCCATACTCAATGCTCTGACCAATAGGAAAGCATACCAAACACCTTCTTCACTGTCCTACCTATTTGTGACTCCACCTTCAAGGAGCTATGAACCTGCACTCCAAGGTTTCTTTGTTCAGCAACACCCCATTAAGTGTATAAATCCTGCTAAGATTTCCTTTCCCAAAATGCAGCTCCTTGCATTTATTTAAATTAAACTCCATCTTCCAGGGCTCAGCCCATTGGCCCATCTGATCAAGGTCCCGTTGTAATCTGAGGTAACCTTCTTCGCTGTCCACTACACCTCCAATTTTGGTGTCATCTGCAAGTTTACCAACTATACCTCCTATGTTCATATCCAAATCATTTACTTAAGGACGAAAAGCACCGATCCTTGTGGCACTCCACTGGTCACAGGTCTCCAGCCTGAAAAACCCTCCATGACCACTTTCTGTCTTCTACCTTCAAGCCAGTTCTGTATCCAAAAGGCTAGTTCTCCCTGTATTCCATGAGATCTAACCTTACTGACCAGTCTCCCACGGGAACGTTGTCAAATGCCTTATTGAAGTCCATATAGATCACATCCACTGCTCTGCCCTCATCAATCCTCTTTGTTACTTTTTCAAAAAACTCAATCAAGTTCGTGAGACATGATTTTTCACACATAAAGCCATGTTGACTATCCCTAACCAGTGCTTGCATTTCCAAATACATGTAAATCCTTTCCCTCAGGATTTCCTCCAACAACTTGCCCACCACTGACATCAGGATCACTGGTCTCTGGATCCCTGACTTGTCCTGACCACTTTTCGTAAATAATGGCACCACATTCGCCAACCTCCAGTCTTCTGGCACCTCACCTGTGACCATTGACGATACAAATATCTCAGCAAGGGGTCCATCAATCACTTTCCTAGCTTATCACAGAGTTCTAGGATACACCTGATCAGGTCCTGGGGATTTATCCACCTTTATGCATTTCAAGACTTTCAGCACTTCCTCTTCTGTAATATGGACATTTTTCAAGATGTCACCATCTATTTCCCTATATTCTATATCTTCCATGTCCTTTTCCACAGTAAACACTGATGCAAAATACTCGTTTCATATCTCCCCCATCTTCTGCGACACCACACAAAGGCCACCTTGCTGATCTTTGAGGGACCCTATTCTCTCCCTATTCTCTCCCTAGTTACCCTTTTGTCCTTAATGTATTTATAAAAACCCTTTGGATTCTCCTTAATTGTATTTGCCAAAGCTATCTCATGTCCCCTTTTTGCCCTCCTGATTTCCCTCTTAAGTATACTGTCTTTATACTCTTCTAAGAATTCACTCGATCTCTCCTGTCTATACCTGACATGTGCTTCCTTCTTTTTCTTAACCAAACCCTCAATTTCTCTAGTCATCCAGCATTCCCTGCACCAACAGCCTTTCCTTTCACCCTAACAGGAATATACTGTCTCTGGACTCTCATTATCTCATTTCTGAAGGCTTCCCATTTTCCAGCTGTCCCTTTACCTGCGAACATCTGCCCCAATCAGCTTTTGAAAGTTCTTGCACTTGGAGGAATAAATTGAAATGTCCCATCATGACTACTGTGCCTGTAGGCAGTGTGGCCCATGAACTGTGAACGTATCTCACATATTTATCCACCTTTTTAGTTTTATGAATCTTCCGATGTTAAAAAGAATAGCAGCAAAGATTTAGTTATTTAAAAAAAACAGGTTAATGTATGGTGCCACTATTGCTAGAAGTTACTGAATAAAAACATGATCGTTGTGAACTAAAATACAAAGATTTGGACACTAAAAAGGTATGGACATTAAACTGTGCCACAAGAGACCTAACCCTCTGATTGTGTGGCACTCCCTCATCACTCCCTCTGATAGTGCAGATCTTCTCCACTGACTCTTTGACAATGTGGCATTCCCCCTTTATTCTGATCAAAATAACTTAGGATCAATTCTGTGAAGATATTCAAGACAGTTTACAGCCTTTTCATCCACCTCCACTCTCACTATGAATCAGATACTTCAACTTATAAGTTCCCAAAATATAATGGGCTCCAGGCAGAGTTAGTTTTCTTTCAGACACTTGTGATTTGAAGGTATTTTGCGTTGATCCTCATATTCCTGAAATTGGTTTATAAGTTATTAACACCAGCTGCATGCTTGACAGTGAAAAATGCCTCAATCTCTTTCATGTTAGAAACAAATGTGGAGACCGCTATAATTGTGGCTGCTACTGGATTGCTCCTCTTTTTAATTCTTAGATTATATTTATTTCAGGTTCAAATCTGAAGGGCAGCAAGCTGGATGTTCATTTCATGAACCTCATAATGTCATTTGAAAGTTTAGTCAATTTTGGTCTTCCAGTTTCATTTGTACAAAGATTCCAATTCTAATCTCCCTGTTTATAGGCTGCTGCTGTCAAGGGTGTGGTGCTTGAAAAGCACAGCAGGTCTGGCAGCATCTGAGAAGCCAGAGAATTGACGTTTTTGGCATAAGCCCTTCATCAGGGGGAGAATTAATGCCACGGGCACAAGACGCCTCCCCCCCCCCCCCAAACAAGCTTTATACTAATGAAAGTGGTAATGAAAGATGCTGCCTGACTGGTTGTGCGTTTCCAGCACCACGCTCTCGACTCTGATCTCCAGCATCTGCAGTCCTCACTTTCTCCTATAGGCAGCTGCTGTTTAGAAGGACAGGAGATGAGACTGACCAACTGCTGCTTAAAGTGAACTTCCATCTCTGATGAAGGAATTGCAATTTGCAATGGTTTGTGGAACTAATACTGTGGAGCAACTGTGCATGATGTTGATGGTTAAGGAACCTTACTTTTCTCAAATGTCAAAATGTCTTTATTGGGGCGACAAAGGAGTTGACAAAAAAACCTTCATCTTGGATCCAAACTCTTGAGGCCATGAATTCATGCATCACTCCCTAGATACCAAGATTCTATTGCAAGATGGATCCTGAGTCTGGACAAATTAAAATATCACTTCACAGGTTGCAAGAGAGATTTATTCAAGTGGGTTTTGCTGAGACAGTCATTTGAAAGTGTGTGTGGGGTTCTTGTGGATTTTTTTGTGCCATGTTCTGAATGTAGCCAAGGAGGAGAGAAGACCACCTGAACCAGGTTTGGGGTTTGTTTTGTGTACACCCTGCTTTTTAAGAGACTTTACCTTTTGAGGACTCCATGCGCTGTGGGTATATAATGATGCAAGTCTGCCTGGTAGTTTTTCTGCTGCCCAAGCAGTGTACATAGAAATCAGGTGGTTGCTGCAAAATCTCTTTGTAACTGAGAATGTGTTTTACCGTTTTAAATAACCTAACTCACGGAGTAAATTAATCCCTGATGAATGATTATGAGGCCATTCTTATTAACATGACATGAGCAGTTCCTCTAATGGAAATGGAATAGAGGCGACAAAGAGTTGTCTATCTTATACGTTGCAGGCAGGGATGCCCAGAGGCATGGTACATTGGGGAAACCGAGCAAAGGCTATGACAACAGATGAATGGGCACCGCACAACAATCAACAGACAGGAATGTTCCCTCCCAGTTAGGGAACACTTCAGTGGTCCAGGACATTTGGCCTCGGACCTTCGGGTGACCATTCTCCAAGGCGGACTTCGGGATAGGCAGCAGCGAAAATTGGCCGAGCAGAGGCTGATAGCTAAGTTCGGTACCCATAGGGAGGGCCTCAATTAGGACCTTGGGTTCATGTCACATTACAGGTGACCACCATTGCACTATACACACACACACAGATACTCCTACACACACACACACTCTCTCACACACACAGGCACTCCTATACCACATACACACGGACACACATACACACAGATGCGCACACAGACACCCACACACACCCTTATAGACACACACACTCCCACACTCACACATGCACCCCCTCACAGACTTAAGACACTCTGCACTCACTACACACACATATACACTTTCTCACACTTCACAACCCCCAACCCAGACAGACACATACACAGACAAAGACCCACATGCACACATATATTTTGTGGGTGAATTTGTACTTGCAGGGTTACATTGTACTTTGCTCAAAAACTGCATGCATTCATGTAGAATTCTGAGCTCAAAAACTGCATGAATTCATGTAAAACTCCGTTATCTCAGCTTTTAGATTAGAATCAATCTAAACATCATGGCATAGACAGAGAACACAGGGGGCTAACACCTTCAACATATTGTCTAGCTATCACCATTGTTAACAGCTAACTTGAAAATGCAACTTTTTAAAAAAAGGTTTTGTGATTTACACATGAAAGAAGTGAAACTATCATGGTATTCTAACAGATGAAAGGCTTAACAGGCAATTAATTTTTTCAATGTATAATTTCAGTAACACCACACTAAATGTTTGCTATAAATTTTATGTGTTAGGATTGAGCCCTCCACTACCACCTAATGAAGGAGCGACACACCGAAAGCTAGTGTGCTTCCAATTAAATCTGTTGGACTATAACCTGGTGTTGTGAAATTTTTAACTTTATAGGAAAGAAATCTGACTGAACCAAATGAACAACTGACAATGTTATCAGGCTCCCTTACAAAGTGCTGAGACTACAAGCGAGGAAAGGACAGTTGGACACACCAAATTTCTATGTTGCTCCCTTCAATCCTATCGGACAAGGGAAAATGACAAACCATAAACCATTTCCCACCAGCAACCAAAAAATAAGTCTGTCCGATTTTTTGCGTACATGAAGAAAACTGTTTTAAGAAATCAATCTCCAACAATTAACATCAGAGGGAATGATATTCCATACTCGTTAATGCTAACTTTCATTCCTAAACAGTTTATCTGGCAGTGTTGAAGACACCGGTTACTGGGTATTTCAATGACATGAATAATATTTTTTTAAATTTATTTATCAGGTAAAACAGTAACACCTTGCCATTTCTTGTGTTTTGATAGTGAATATCTCAACAAGATACTATGAGCACACAATTTCTGGACTGGAAATCAGGAATCCTGAACTGCAGCTTCTTGATTTATTTATTTAAATACAAATGCGCTGTAGTTAGAGCTTGTCATAATTTCCATTAAAATTCTGTCCACAATTTCACTTCTTTTACATTCATTTGAGATATCCTTTAACATAAATGCATCATTATAACAGTACCTGTCAGCAGGAAAACCTATCCCAGTATCTTTAAAATATACAACAATATTGATGCTGGTAAAACTGCTGCATTACTGAGATGCAGAGGGAAAGAATGGCCTGGGGTATTCTGGCTATTTGCATGTCTTTTAGGCATTCCCAACTTATATTTTATCACAACCAACCTTTAAAATAAATTCTGAGGCTGCAGAGATTTTTTTAAACTTTAAAATACTTCCAAAAAGGTGTACTTAAAAAGTCAACATTTTGAATTCATGCCATTTACAATATAAAGTAAAAACAAAATTCTCCATTCGTTAAGTTACTATTTGTCCATATAAATGGGATTTTTTTTCACTGACAATTCCAAAGTCTAGACACTCAAATATCCTTTGGGATTTAGCAGGATTTCAGAAGGACTTTCAGTGTTATTACATGTACAAGAAACAACAAGAGTATCCTGATCCCTTGATAAACAGTTTTTCAGGTGAAACAACATGGACCACAGTCTGCCAGTACAAACATGAAAAACTGAGGATCCCTGGGATATTCCTACAATTTCAGAAACCAAATGGTAATTGAGCTCAGCATGTGTCTGTTTTTAGAGCCGGTTTTTACAGCTATAAATGGCTTCCTTTCCATTTTCATTGATAGAGTTTATAATGAGTTTTTAGATTCTTGATCAACTGAAAACTCCCTAAATCTGACTTGTGGTCATTTACATTTTATGAATTGTTCAATGTGTGGTTCAATTCTTTTTTGACCCACCTTTCCTCCTCTTGGTGGAACCATCCTGTTATAATTAGTTCACTTTATGAAGTTGACTCAGCTAAATTATATTGCTCACAGGCCAACTTTCAGCAAAACTTGCATCTATATGGCACCTTTAACATTATTTGTTTTTCTAGCATTTTTCACAGGATCAATTATCGAACAACATTTGACACTAAGCAACGCAGATAACCAAAGATGTTATCAGAGTTGGATAATAGTGAGCATTTTAAAAAGAGAACAGAAAACCGGAGAGGTCAAAGGTAATTTCCTGACTTTCTTTTGGGCAATGGCTTTGACTGCCATAATTTATTCATGATGAGTGCCATTTGTTTCTAAACACATGGAGGATGCATCTCAATAGTTGCATCTTATCAGTGGAAGTATTTCTAAAGGATGATACAACTGTGTGGATGACAGTGATCTTCCCACGTAATGCTACTGCAATTGAATGGTACACAATCATGTCTCACAGAACAGTCAAATCTAACTTCACGATACCAGATGAATGGCAATATCCTCTCTCAGCTGCATGGCTGTGCAGCTGCATGGCAATTTTGAATTTGCTATACAGGAACAGGAACAGGAATCTATATATGACCAATGTTTCCTTTAATATTAGTGCAAGTGTGGCTACATATAAATCTAAAATGAGCTGCAGCATGCAAGAAGTCGGTTGCAGGCTTGAAGAAAAATGAGAGAGAACAATGACAACTACCTAATGGAATGCTCATTTGTAACAAATTGAGTATTCACCATCATCTGCAAGGAGACAAGGCTTCATGAAGTATCCTCATTCATTAGCTGACACATGAAGCTGGAATAACAATGTGATCAACAATAAATATGGCTATGTGAATTTTCCAATCAAAAGCAGCTGTTCTGTCTTCAATCACTAACACTTATTTTCCACAACCTAAAGAAATGATTGACTCTATGTTTTCATTTCTAAGTCTCTGATTTATATTGGTGGGGGAGTGGGGAGTCAGGTGTGGATTATCTTTGTTGGAATCAATCACATCTAAACTATTAACTGCTGTTAAATCCATCTCAGTGATTCACATTTTTTCAATCACCTTATTTGCATCACAAGTTATTAGGACATATGTAAGGCCTGCCTTAATAAAGGGAAAAGATATTCATGTACAAGTAAAATTGAACATTTGTGGACAAGTATGCAGAATGTGGAATCCACACTAAAGAAGAGATGTGATAGCACTGGAGAGGTGTAGAGGAGATTTACTGGAGTGTTGTGTGGGCTAGAGAGTTTCATTAGGAAGAGGCATTGGACAGCCAGATTGTTTTCCTCAGAGTAGAGGAGGTTGACAAGGAACATAATTGTGATGGATGAAATAATGAGGTGCATAGATGGGTAGACAGGAAAAAACTTTTTTCCTGTTGGAGATATCAATGACCAGGGGTCAGACGTTTAAGGGGGATGTGAGGAAATGGTTTTGCACCCAGAGGCTGGTGTAAATCTGGAATTCTATGCCTGTAAGGACAATGGAGCTAGAAACTCTTAACATTTAAGAAATATTTAAATATGTGCTTGTGTTGCCAAGACATACAATGTCATGGAGAAAGTGAGGTCTGCAGATGCTGGAGAGTCAGAGTCAAAACATGAGGTGCTGGAAAAGCACGCCAGGTCAGGCAACAACTGAGGAGTAGGAGAATTGATGTTTCAGGCATAAGCCTTTATCAAGTCATGGGCCAACTGCTAGAAAAGGGGATTAGAATATTTAGGTGACTGTTTTTGACTGGGACTTTTCTCTGAGCTGGAGATCTCTGTGATTCAGTGACTCTATGTTGCAATGGAGAAGTGCAACTTAGATACCCTTTGCAAGGTCAAGTGTCCATCTTAAATTATTGACAGCCCTTCTGCAACAGTCCAGATAGTAAGACACAGCCGAAAATAATGAGATTGGAAACCCCATGAAAGAAATTTAGGGAGTTGCTGACCAGTGCACCCACTTGGCAGGGTAAGTGAACAGTTGCAGTCTGCCCCCAAAGACTTGGTGCCAAATAGCAGAGCTGCAAGATGCTTACTGGCCTCACACAAATAATGAGTTTCAATGAATGCGTCTTCAAACAACACATCATATCCATTACATCACAATCTCTTGACCTACACTATGTATCACACTTCCATCACTCACTTGCACACAAATTCAAGTTTAACATTCTGATAAAGCACAGCTAGTCAGGCAGCATCTGAAGAACAGGCAAATCAACATTTCAGGCATAAGGCCTTCATCAGGAATGAGGCTTATAGGCCAAGGGGGCTGAGAGATAAATGGGGAAGGCAGCTGGAAAAGTGATAGGTAGATGGAGGTTGAGGCGAAAGCGATAGGTTGGAGAGGAGAGTGGAGCAAATAGATGGGAAAGAAGATGGACAGACAGGATCATTCAACAGGGCGGTACCAAGTTGGAAGGTTGGGACTGGGATAAGGTGGGGGGAGGGGAACTGGGGAAATCAACATTGATTACATGTGATTGCAGGGTCCCAAGGCAGAATATGAGGTGTTCTTCCTCCAGACATTAGATGGTTAGGGTTTGGCAATGGAGGAGGCCCAGGGCCTGCATGTCCTTGGTGGAGTGGGAGGGGAGTTAAAGTGTTTAGCCATGGGGCAGTGGGATTGGTTAGTATGGGTGTCCTCATGATGGGGGATAAAGAGGCCCAGGACCTGCGTGTCCTCCAACCACACAGGATCCGCTTCATCTTCTACTTTGGGACCCTCCAACCACATGGGATCAATGTGAATTTCACCAGTTTCCCCATTTCCCCTCCCCTCACCTTATCCCAGTCCCAACACCTTCCAACTTGGCACCACCCTCTTGACCTGTTCTACCTGACCGTCTCCTCTCCCACCTTTCTGCTCTACCCTCCTCTCAAACCTATCACTTTCACCACCATCTTCATTTACTTATCACATTCCCAGCTACTTTGCCCCCACCCCCAGCCTCACTCCCATTTATCTCTCAGCCCCCATGGCCCACAATCCTCATTCCTGATGAAGGGATTATGCCCGAAACGACGATTCTCCTCCTCTTCAGATGCTGCCTGACATGCTGTGCTTTTCCAGCACCACACCCTTTAACTCTGATCTCCAGCATCTGCAGTCCTCGCTTTCTCCTAACATTCTGGTACAACATCTCTTCAGAAAGTTAATGTTGGTGATTAACGTATTCCAAAGGGTACAAATCCTCAGAAGAATCATTCCATTGTAATAGTAAGCACCTTTTACAAGCAAAGTCTCGAAACACTTTGCAACCAATAACATACCTTTCTTAAGTATGTTACAGCTGCAATATAGGGGACACAGCAGCCAATTTGCACACGACTAGTACTCATAAACAGCAATAGGATTATAATCAGATAACCTGCTTTTATGATGTTAATTGAAGTACAAATATTAGCCAATATGTCAAGAATAACTTCTTTATTGTTCATCTAAATATTATCAAGGAATCTTTCATATCCACAAATAAGGAAAGATGGCATCTTAAGCTAAAATCTCAGCTGAGAAAATGTACCTCCAACAATATAGCATGGCACAGTTCTAAAGTGGGACTTGAACTCACAACTTTCTGACTCTAACATGAGAGCGTTATCAACAGAAGCACAAATCGCAACATTTGGTTTTATGGTATGCGGAGATAATACAGGAAAGTGGAATTGAGATAGTAGATCAGCCATGATCATACTGAATGCTTGGACAGTCTCAATCACTAAGTTCCTATTTCTTATGTTATTTCATTTTTAGATGTTGGACATGGAGATACTCTATTGTGCATTTCAGGTGCATATGATGGTGAGGAACCTTGCCTGGGGTCTAGTCATAACCCAGTACAGTGTGCAGGTCCTATATTGATCTGAAGATATTGTCTCGGTTGATGGCGGAACCTCATAATCCAGCTTTGAATAGCCCTTTCGGTTTCTGGGGTAACCAGGCTGTCACTTCCTGGATTCTGCCCTGCTTCCTTCTCTTCTTCCTCCTTCACTTCTTCTACCGGGGTGGCCTCCAGATTCCTGTTGGTAATGGCTGAGTCCTCAACTGACACCACAAATCTGGGAACTCTATGTGGGATAGATTAGAATAACCACAGGGAATAGTTAAGACATCAGAACCATTCTTTGTGAAGGGCTGTTCCATGCTCAGTGATGTTCTGAGTGGTTTTGTACTTCTTGTTGAAGGCCTGCTCTGCTTGCTGATTGGGATGAGGGAAGACTATCCTTAGCCCTCTCTCCTCGTTCAATTCCTCTCGGAGTGCAAAAGTTGGTGGCTGAGTCAGACTGAGGCATTGTAAGTACCCCAAATTTTTACAGATAATTATTCATTTTAATTCATGAGTGTGTTTTTTTCTAACAGAATGGCTACAGAAAGAAAGAACTGTAGAACTGTGGATAATGTAGTCAAAGGCTAAACTTTTGAATATGCAGCCAATCTTCTGTGTCATTTAGCTATGGAACTTTGGCTTCCCTTCTGAACCTGCTGCACCAGTTCTCAAACCTCTTTAACATTTACCCTTTTGTTGCATTTCCAAAGAAATATGCTCTGAGAATGCCCAATGGTATCTCAAAATTGAAGAGTTGAGTTTTTGCTTAGATAATGTCAACAACTTGTCTGTTTTAATGTACATGGTTAAAAATCACACAACACTAGGTTATACTCCAACTCATTTAATTGGAAGCACTAGCATTTGGAGTGCTGTTCCTTCATCGGGTGGCAGTGCTTCAACAGCTTCCAAATAAACCTGTTAGACTATAACCTGGTGCTGTGTGATTTTTAACTTTGTACATCCCAGTCCAACACCGGCTTCTCCCAATTAATGTACATGGATTGCCATCCTTCCCACTGTTCTTTATCAGTCACAGCATGGAAACATAAGTACAGCATGTAATGCCAGGTCTGATTGAAAATACTTCTCCTGTGAGAATATTGGTCATTAAATAGAACTAACTGTTCAGTTTTTAGGAGTAAATTAAAGTACTTGTTTGTATTTGAGACTACGGAACAAAGTCAGCAAAACAATGAACTCGTTTACATCTCATTGCCCTCCAGATAATTGCCTTTAAAACTCACAAATTCTTTTATCAATTTATCCAATTTCCATGCTTTTTGCTAGCAATGAAATAGCACTAACCTAAGCCATAGATGACATTTAATGTGATTGTGATGCCATGAAATATAATGTCTGAGGCTAAAGAAATTCCTTCTATAACTTCCCTTAGGGTTCTAAGGTGTATCCCATTGACCACTGCTGTTTTGTCTTCCATTAGCTTATTTAACTTACTAAAGATATGTCTCATATTACTCTAAAACAAGTAGAGAGGCATCTCGATTATCTCAAGGAGATGGGCGGGGAGTATTTTGTTCGGTTAATCGAATGCCGGATAATTGAATGCCAGATGTTACCGGATGCCAAGCATCAGGACCTTGCAATCCTGCCAAATAATCCAATATTTGGATAATTAAATGCCAAATAATTGAGGTTTCTCTGTATGCATCACTGGACTCAACACAATAAGAAGGCTTAAGAGAAGTTACAACACATACTTTAGATGATGAAGAAATATAAATGCGAATAATTTGGATCTTTTACAATGAACTATACTGATTTGATTTGATTTATTATTGCCACATGCACCTAAGTACAGTGAAATGCTTTGTTTTGCATGCAGATCAGAATATAGGGTTCATAGCATGATTGAACAGAGCCAGGAATACAAAGTTACAGCTGCAAAGAAAGTGCACAAAAAGCAATTAGATTTGAAAATTTGACAGGTCATGGGGTGATATAAAGGATTGCTTAAAATTATGAAAGGGTGGGACAAGATTAATAAACTGAAAATTGAATAGCCTAAAAGGACTCCATTTTCTCTCTGTGGATATTGCCAGACCTGTTGAGTTTCTCTGGTAACTTATGTTTTTGCTTGTTTTTAACCAGATTAATACCTGGAATGACAGGGTTGTCTGATGGGTAAGTGTGGGACAGGCTAAACTTGTACCTACTGGAATTTAGAAGAGTAAGATGTGTCTTGACTGAAACATGTAAGACCCTGAGTGGTCTTGACAGTCGATGGGGGGGAAGGATGTTTCCTCTTTAAAGATAATGCAGAACTAGTGGTCACTGTTTAAAAATCGGAAGTCACCGGTTTAAAACAGAGATTAGATAAGTTTTGAGTTTTTGGAGCTCTCTTTCTGAAAGGTGGTGGAAGAAGAGTGCTTGGAAATTTTTTAAAGGTAGAGGTAAATCATTTATTGTTAAGCAATGGGGTGATAGGTTATCAGTGATAGGTGGGAATGTGGATTTGAGGTTAAACCCAATCAGCCACTGTCTTATTGAATGGCAGAGCAGGTTGAATAAGTTGAATGGCCCACCCCTGCACCTAATTTGTACATTTGCAACCAAAATGCATCTAATTACAATAGTTTATGAAAGATTTAATGTTGAGAGATGAGCAAAAGAGTTTGGGTGGGAACCTGAGCAAGCAATTCAGTTCTACAATCTAATGCAATTCTGATCAAGTGCAATCTTCCCTCTTATCACCGATTGTGGCCACTGTTCCTACTTTGACCCCATTCTGTTAGCATTGAGTCACATTGTCCATTGCCAGGAGTCGTGACCTATTACATTAGAGGAGCATGTCTTGGAGTGATAACTAGGACCAACCTCCACACAATCTACTCATTTGTAATTGCCAGTAGCTCATAGGATCATCCATCAGACAGGGGTCCGCCATATCATTGCCCACAGAATCTCTCCTGTATTTCCACATTGAATCCCTTAACATTTCATTTATTTCTGATATGTCTTCCATCCCCCATACTTGGGAGAAACTAACAATGATCTGATATTAATCTGAAGGTCAATAAAGCTTGAAACAATATTTGTTCATGTGAAAAAAAAAGTACCTTTAACTATGCACATCCCTTTAATGTGAGTCTGCAGCACAGATATTCCACCCAGCCCATTAAGTTTACTCCGCACGTGGGAAAAGCTGTCAGGAAAGTTATGAATAATTATTCAAATAAAATGACAGCAGAAAATTGGGGTCACATGGTTCATTGCACTGCTGGTTGTTTTTCTTAGTAATGTAGTACAAAAACTCAATTACATTCATCAGGAAAAATCTCCCCTTGCATAGTAATTCCCATTGAAATAAAAATGAACAATTTTCCAATCCTTCACACCATTGGTCAATCTTCCTATTTCTAACTACTTTCTAGTTAAACTTCCTATTTCAAAGATTGCCAATCTCTAAGCACCCAAAGCCTACCTGATCTGCAACTCCCCTTGACAGACTTCCGCAAACAAATTCTATTTGAAGAAATTGTACGGGATGCAAAACATTAACTCTCTCCATACATGCTGCCATACCTGCTGAACTTGTCCAGTTGGTTCTGTTTTTATATTTCAGATATCTAACATTTACTGTACTTTTCTTTTAAATTTTGAATCCCATGTTTCAAAATCTCCTTTCAGAGTACATTTCAAACCAAGAATACCATTGTAATCAATTGTCTCCTCACCCACTAGCCATATATTCCAAGCCTCACCTCCTCCTCACATTGATGTGAAATGGCAACATAGTGGGGAAATGCCCATGGTTTGTTGAATTTTACGTGTAAAGATGGGAATGTTAGATGGATCACATTGGGGGATTAGCAGCTTGGTGTATAGAAATGGTTGAGACAGATGAATTTGATTTGGTTTTGGATAGGAGATAAGCAGTAGAATTTTCGATGAACTGAAGAACTCGGAGGAGGTCAACTGGGACATCAGCAGAAGCTGTAGGTATTAATGTATAAATCAGATAGCAGCAGCAGATGGAGAGAAATGGACCATTGATTCCCAGATTTATTTTCCATGGGAAGGGATGTGCTTAGGAAAATGAGGAGGCAGTGCTTAATATTACTGATGTGGACTTGCCGACTCTTTGTGCAGGGTGGATGCACTCTCAACATTTTTTACATTTGTCAAATCAGTGCTTTCGGTTAAAAAAATACAGAATGGTGGCACGGCCTATTTGTTTAATCACATGTTTAAAATTTAGTCATGTTTTCAATTCCTTGTGCCCTGCAATTTAGTTTCATAAAAATGACATGCATAAGGCTGTCTGCTTGAGCATTCACAATCCCAATAATAAACCGCAGTCTGTCTGTCTCTTTAGCACATTTTCTTACATTACTGCCAAACATAACATCCCTTGTTTCTGTCTTTCACTCAGAACACAAACATACTGATAAATCTTAGAGATTGGCTGTTCGAATATTTCCATATATTCACAGCAGAATACCAATTTTACTCATGTGATTTGGAAATACCACGATTAACATTCCCTCAATGTCCTCATAGTCACACATACACATCTTAAGATGATTTAAGACAAATGTAAGGTGTTTCAAGAGGCTGCAGTTCAATATTTAAGGCCTATAGCAGATTAATGATACAATGCTGTGTTATACAAAATGGCTGCCAGTGTTTTATTTCCAGTTTGGCTGCATTTGTTGGGTTCCTGTTGTCTTGGTTGATCTGCAATGCCTGACAGCTCTGGTAGAAGTGGGAAACAGACATGTACAGTGCTCTCAAGCTCAGAACCTCCCAAAACACTTGACAGCTTATAGAATGCCTACAAGATTTTGTCATTGCTGTAACATTGAAAACAACAGCCAATTTTTGTATGACAAGTCCCCATAAATTGTAGTTAGATTAATTACCAAATAATCTATTCGAGTGCCGTTTGATGAGGGATAAATATTGGTCAGAACACTGTTACGTGAAGTAATCTTGGGATTAATGTCCATCAGAATGTCAAAATGGAGGCTTGGTTTAGTATCTGAAAGACAGCATTTCCAACAGTGCACAACACTGCACTGGAATCTCAGCCAAGATTGTTAAGCTCAGCTCTGGAGTGAGAGTATCACAAGCATCATGGCTCAGAGGTAAGATGCTACCAACTGAGCCACAGCTGATAGTTTAGGCCACCAAGTGACACTCACAGCATTGAAATCCCACGACAAAAGTAGTGACAGAGGAGGAATAATATATTTCTATTATTTGGCATTGACAGCTATGTACTGTTAGCTATAGTGCTGAAAAAAACAACCTGATTTGGAACATAATGTACACCAGTCATCTTAGCTTAAACTCAAGCTTTACTTCACCTTTCCTTTCCATTGCAATGGGTGACATAACATTAGACTTCCCACCTGCTTCTTTATCTAATATCATTTGTCACAGTAAGCATCTTTACTGGGGGTGTAGACAACCACTCAAGAATTTGGAGCAGGAATCGGCCTTTGGCCCCTCATGTCTGATGCACCATTCAGTAAAATCATGGGTAGATCTGGTTCTGGTTTCAGCTCCACTTTCTGCTCTGTCTCCGAAAGTATTTGACTTCCTTGTAGTTTAAAAATCCATCTAACTTTTCCTTGAAAAAATTTAATCATTTATTTTCCATGCACTCAAGGGAAAACATAATTTCATAGTCTAATGAGTAACGAGGGAAACATCTTATCATTTCTATTGTTAATAGGAGACTCCTACGTTTTAAGCTGTGTACCAATTTCCAGTCAAACCCCCAGCCTCCTCAAATGGGAAACATCTTCTCAGCATCCAGCCTGTCAAATTCTCTGAAGATTTTGCATGTTTCAATAGGTTCTCTTGTCATTTTAGTAAACTCCAATGGATCCAGTGTAAATCAAGTCAACTTTCCAGGAATCAGCCAAGTGAGCTTCTCTGAATGGTTTCTAATGCAAATATGGCTGTTCTTAAGTAAAGAGACCAAAATTCTATGCAGTCATCCAGATGCAGAGCAACCCACACTGTTACAGTAACACTTGCCTACTAATGTATTTAATTTCTGATTGCAATAAATGCCGACATTCCATTTGCTTTCCTAATCCCTCATTGTGACTCCATTTCAATTTTTTCTGATTCATTTATCCAGATCCCTCTGTACCTCAGAGCTTTTCAGTTTTATTCCATTTAAATATTAAACTGCATTTTGTTGATTCTTCCTACCAAAGTGGATAAATTCATTTATTCACAAGGTACTTCTACTTCAAGCTCAAATGCACCTCAAAACTCGGAAGGCATTGAATTGCAGAGCATAAGGGAACAACACTGTGGAGATTTTGCAGTAGCACATACAAGCACTTATATTGGGATGCATTTCTCTGGGTGTTTCCCAGCTCAAAGACTTTTTACCAACAACTGAAACAATGTCTTGAAGAAGCATCCTTTGGTAGACTAAAACTCAGGATTCCTAGGTGCCTGGATTGTATAGGCTGCAAAGAATGCTTGCAGTTCCCATGTGTATACAATACAGTTGTCCGTTTCCCTGCGCTGTCATAATTCATCCTAATACATACATTATTGGAAAGGTCAATCAGAAATTCATTAAGATAATTGCATAAGTTGCAACTTCATTATTCTCTATGGTGACAATCTGAACTTCTTGTTCCTTATAAATAAATAACAAGCACTAATCAGGAACAGCGAGCACAAAATGCTTTCACCTGGAACACTGTTAAAATTGAATGATAATAATTCAAGGGTGACATCAAATTGCTTACTGCTTGGTCAAGGAATACGACAATGCGTAATTCACCTCCTAACTCAGCAAAGCCTGACCACCATCTACAACATACAAGTCCAGATTGTGATGGCATACACTCTATTTGCATGTGGAACTCCAACAGCACTCAAAAATCTTTACACTAACCAGCACAACGCAACCTACTTGATTTGGCATCACGTCCACAAGCATTCGGTCACGCCACCACAGATGCTCAGTAGTGCTTATCTGTAACATCTACAAGATATATTGCATAAATTCACCAAGTCTTACACAGCACCCTCCAACACGTGACTACTACCATTTCAAAGATCAAGGGCTGCAGATATGCAGGAAGACCACCATCTTCAGGTTTCCTTCTAGGCCACTCACCATCCTGACTTGGAAATATATCCCCATTCCTTCAATGTTGCTGGGTCAAGATCCTGCAATTCCCTCTTTAATGGCATTATGGACCTATCTACACCAAGTGGTTCAAGATGAGAACTTACTACCGCCTTAAGGGCAACTAAGGATAAGGAATAAATACTGGCTCAACCAGTGTCACCTACTCCGGTAAATGAATAAAAAAAGGAGCAAATGCAGCAGTATCCATTGCAAATCAGCCTACGAGGTTGCAATCGGTTCCCCTAAATAGGAGAACATGAGCATGGTTGGGCAGAAACAGCCTTCACATCATAAAAAGGTATATGCATTTTATGATGCTCCCTAAGGTGAATGGTCATGTTAAAGTTTTTCATGGAATGTGAACACATTGCTTATTAAACAATGGCATACAGATAGATTTTGGTATCATATTGTATCACTGTGTCCTGATTTAAAGCCCAATTCACAGCAGGATGAAATATAATATGTCGAAACACCAAACTAAGAGGATGAATATTTTTATCATCTGTTAGTAATGTATAAACAGAGCAAGAAAATAACTGTAGCAGAAAAATCAGGATGAATCTGTTTTTGCCATGAAATCATTTGCTCAATTGCCCTCACACCTTTTGGCCCTTCCTGCTATCTGTCTGCCAAGTACTGAGTGGCGCCATATAAATATGATAATAAGGGGCTATGACAGTGCCAATTTCCTGTTCCATTAACAGTGCATTCAAGATATGTTACACTGAGAATGCTAAGATGCAATTGTTGTTAAGATTAGTTAATACAGACGGTAAGGAGTTTCAGAGTCTTAAGAGTCTACAATATTAAATTTGCAAAATCTGCAGCTGCGAAAGACTTCCTGCATTATGTTTGCCATTCCATAATTGCAAGTGCAGACTTGCCTCTCACTACTTTTGACAGCATCAAACCACTGAGAATTTGAGTCAACACTACCCCACAATAAGGGGTTTCTCAGGAGGAAGTATGGTACTCCCTATATAAATACCCTGTATGCAATTATCATGAGGAGAAATAGAACGAAAAGGAACTGTCAACAATGATAATTTAAAGTGGAGCACAATGGGAAAGCATTGATCGGATGTCAAGAAAGCTTCAGAATCATTTTAATTAATATCATACTTAATTCTGAGCCTAACTCTGCAGAGAATCTGACCAAAGAGTTTTTGGGTTTGCAATTGTTTTCAAATAGCACATGGGTACTAAAACCTTGCAACAGTCTAACAAATCTTTAATTTTAAGAGTAATAGTAAAACATTTGTTTTACTTTAATTTCTGATATTGAAATGTTCAAATCCTTTGCACTATACTTTGTTTGCCACAGAGGGTGATTTGATTTGAAAATGAAGTTGTTTTCATTTGAAATGTAACGTGTTCCAAGACGTGCAGCATTTTGATTTGAAGCAGGTAAGGTGCTAATCCGTTTTAGATTGGCATCTGTTAGCAAGCTGTCTGTAATCTGATTAATCTGCAGCTAGTGTTGTGACAGGCCCAGTACGTCAGTAAATATTCAAGTGTAGCAAGCCATCCCTTTAGGCCAACGTGTAACAAAGTAGAAATGAATAGAGTACAAATGTAATTTTGTACTGATGGAAAGTTTTCTTGTGGGAATTATTCACTGAGCTGAAGCCTGAGGCACATTCTGTCAGTTATGTTCAAAAAATTCCAAGGGTCTATGAATGTGTTTTAAAAATCTGTTATTATTTCAAATGTGAAACCTAAAAGGCACATTGCAAATCATTGAATTGAACAGAAAAAACAGCTATGCATCTTGTAATCTCCCATCATGCTTTTGAAAAATGTCTCAAAGCACTTCCACATGCAGTGACTATCGAGTTAACTTTTGTTATATAATGAATAGTTGCTGCCGTATAATGTACAGTCGGATCAGTTAACCTGCTGATGTTACTGTTTTCAGGGAATGATTCCGGCTACAGCATCGGAAGAACTGTCTGTTCCTCTTTAAATAATGCCACACAATGTTTTAACAAGCAGCTAAACAAATAAAACTGTGTTATATTTCTTTTTTTGTAAGATACACAGACACCAGGGGTGGTTTCATTAATTTATGTTGCTGTGGTGAAGTCTTTAACTCCAATCCAGGAGGCCCAGATTCAAGTCCTACCTACTCCATTGGCTGGTAATAACACCTCTGAACAAGTTGATTAAAAAATATTTATCAGTGAATTGTCACAAAGCTGGTCCCTTTTTTCTAAAAGCTGTTCCTTTTCTCAAGGATACTGTGTCCTTGTTCTTTTTCAGAGGGGTCAGATACAGCTCCCAGCTCTGAGGTGACTAGTTTGGTACAGAGAAGAAAAAGGATTTGAGAGGCCTTTTGTTTATATGTTAACAGATGAGACTTCCGGCCAAAGTGGCCATGTTTTAGAAGTGGGAGACTGGTTAGCAAGGTTAGATCTCATGGAATACAGGAAGAACTAGCCATTTGGATACAGAACTGGCTCAAAGGTAGAAGACAGAGGGTGGTGGTGGAGGGTTGTTTTTCAGACTGGAAATCTGTGACCAGTGGAGTGCCCCTAGGGTGGGTGCTAGGTCCTCTACTTTTTTATCATTTATATAAATGATTTGGATGCAAGCATAAGAGGTACAGTTAGTAAGTTTGCAGATGACACCAAAATTGGAGGTGTAGTGGACAGCGAAGAAGGTTACCTCAGATTACAACAGGATCTGGATCAGATGGGCCAATGGGCTGAGAAGTGGCAGATGGAGTTTAATTCAGATAAATGCGAGGTGCTGCATTTTGAGAAAGCAAATCTCAGCAGGACTTATACACTTAATGGTAAGGTCCTCGGGAGTATTGCTGTACAAAGAGACCTTGGAGTGCAGGTTCACAGCTCCTTGAAAGTGGAGTCGCAGGTAGATAGGATAGTGAAGAAGGCGTTTGGTGTGCTTTCCTTTATTGGTCAGAGTATTGAGTACAGGAGTTGGGAGGTCATGTTGCGGCTGTACAGGACATTGGTTAGGCAACTGTTGGAATATTGCGTGCAATTCTGGTCTCCTTCCTCTCGTAAAGATGTTGTGAAACCTGAAAGGGTTCAGAAAAGATTTGCAAGGATGTTGCCAGGGTTGGAGAATTTGATCTATAGGGAGAGGCTGAACAGGCTGGGGCTGTTTTCCCTGGAGCGTTGGAGGCTGATGGGTGACTTTATAGAGGTTTACAAAATTATGAGGGGCATAGATAAGATAAATAGACAAAGTCTTTTCCCTGGGGTCAGGGACTCCGGATCAAGAGGGCATTGGTTTAGGGTGAGAGGGGAAAGATATAAAAGAGACTTAAGAGGCAAATATTTCACACAGAGGGTGGTACATGTATGAAATGAGTTGCCAGAGGATGTGGTGGAGGCTGGTACAATTGCGACATTTAAAAGGAATTTGGACGGGTATATGAATAGGAAGGGTTTGGAGGGATATGGACTGGGTGCTGGCAGGTGGGATTAGATTGAGTTGGGATATCTGGTCGGCATGGACAAGTTGGACCGAAGGCTCTGTTTCCATGCTGTACATCTCTATGACTCTAAGTGACCTGTACAATGAAAGGGGAATGGTCAGCTCTTTAGCTGAGAAGTTCAGTCCAGAACTACTTAGGAGTTCAGCTGTGTGGAAACAGGTAGGTAAACTCTCTCTCTCCTTCTGTCCTTCTAACTTCAACCTGTAAGCATTTGTTTCATTTCTCCTGTTTTTCAAGGAGGGTTGCTTATTGGATCTGTTGTGTATATTCAGAACAGCGTTATTAAGTCTAGTTTGGATAGACTGAGTTCTGTAGGGATTCTTTATTCTGTTCTTTGTGTTTCAAGAACAGAATTTTTGTCTGTTTTAAAACCTGGTAGTCAACCAAACCTACATACTCCAGGTAATTTTCACTATACACCTACCGAAACAAATTGCAAAGTTATGGTCTGGGCTGCCTGCTTAAGAATGTTTTGCGTGGTCTGGCCTAGTCCATAACAGAATGTAAAAAGTTGTAGTGACTATTAACCATCCTCTCTCTATTTTTCCTTTATACGTTGGTCATGCAGAGTATCCCTTATCTTTTAGGGGCTATACATTTTATTAAATCATTGCATTTCATTGAGTTTGTAGGAAATAGTCCAGAGATCTATCAGAAAAGAAAATCAGCTTAGTGTTTTTGATGCATTTTTAGAATGCATATGAAATGGCCTTTTCACATTTTGGATGCTGACAACTCTATTTGCATTGATTTCTTTTTAGATTTTCAGTATTGTAGCAGAATATACATTAATAAAAATGTGTCTCCAAGGCTGGAAACTATGGCTGTGAAATGGGCACGGCCATTGGTTTCGATGCTATGGGTGTGTTGAGGGACTGAAATGCATGCACCATTCGTCACAAGTTTTGCCATTTGGAAGTAGATTACAGTGACAGCATGTGTGCAGCTGATGTCAACTTGAAATACACAGATCAGAAAGGTCCTGGACCAGATTTCTGTCAAGAAATCAGAAATCATGGGTCAGGAAAGTTCCTGACTGCACATATTCATTAAGGCCTATTCCCACTCTATTTTCATGTCAAGGGAAATTGGGATGGGATGGATTCTAACCTGCCATCTCCTGATATAGACCTGAGTTGATAATGGAGACAAGGGGATGGTAAGGTCAGTGGACTTGGGGATTGCCTCCATTTACTGGGACATCAGCCAGTTGTAATCATAATTGAAATCTACAGAACCTTTGTGTGCTCATGTCTTGAGTATTATGTGCAATTTTGTTCTCCTTACCATAATAAAAATAACTCCGCTGCTGGGGGAGGGCAATGAAGGTTTTTCTCATTCTAATTCCTGGGATAGAAAGCTTGTCCAATAAACAAAAAGGTTAAAGAGAGTGGACCTTTATCCGGAGTTTAGAAAAATGAGAGCTGATCTCATTCAACCTTACAAATTTCTTACAAGGCTCAAAAAGATAGATGCAGAAACAATGCTTCACCTGAATGGGGGATCTAAAACCAAGCTAAGAAAAGAGTCTCAGAATAAGGTGCATGCCATTTAAGAGTGAGATTGGGAGATATCTTATCACACAGAAAGTGGTCAATCTTTGGTATTCTCTGTCCCAGGGGGCTATAAAAATTCACTTGTTGTGCATAGTCAAGAATGAGATCACAAGTTTCTCTTGTTAGAAACATGAACAGATAGAAAAATAATGTAGGAAAATAGTGTTGAAGTAGAAGATCAACCACTAACTAATTGAATAGTAGAGTGGATTTGAAGGGCTGAATGGCCTATTCCTACCCTATTTCTAATAGTCTTTTGACTATAAAGTCCTCACATCTTCACCACTGAGCTCCACCCTCCATCCTCAATGCCAATTTCTCCGTTTCTACCTCTATATTTTCCATGCATCGTCCATTACAGCTTGCTCTTACTGTACAGTCAATGCAATTTCCACTATCCTCTTTGTGCAGAACCAATATACTGTTAGCAAGCTGCAAGTCTTTGGAAAAATCCTAAAACAGATAACATAAGCAAGGGCTTCAAAAGATACTTGCAAAAAAGTGCTCATCTTACAATTTAAAATTGTCAGCCAACCACAGCTATTCATAATATCAATTTAAAACAGTTTTTATCCTGGTATATTCTTGTGTAAATAAATGCGCAGGCTTTCTACAATGAATAAAAAGAGAAGTTACTATGAGATAGTACAGAACCCAATTCAGGGCAACCCCGATTATCCAAATTTCAGATTTTCTGAACAAATTGCAAGGTCCCGGTGCTTGGGTAAACTGTATTATCTGAACATTTAATTTCTGAACAAAATACCCCTCCGTAGTGTCATTCAGATAATCGATGTTGCCCTTTAAGTCAAAGTTATTGCAACCAATCACCTTCAATCTTTGTAACACTGCTGAGCTTAGTCAATCCTGCATCTCAGCTAGGTATTCATAATAAGGCCACCTGGCAACTTAACAACAGAAACAATTTTGTTTTCCAGATAATGGATCACAAATTAATTAGTCTGTACAACCCATAACCAACCTAATCTTTTCCCATTTCAGCAAAGTTAAAATTAAGACAGTAGATGTACAATTGATTCAGCAGAAATGTCAACCCATTAGATAGATCCGAAACGAAAACAGAAAAAATTGCAAATGCTATAAATCAGAAACTGCTGGAAAAGCTCAGCAGGTCTGGCAGCATTTGTGGGGCAAAATCAGAGTTAATGTTTCAGCTTGAGCGACCGTTCCTCAGATCTGTTCTGAGGAAAGATCCTCTTGTTCTGAGGAAGGGCCACTCGACCAGAAACGTTAACTCTGATGTCTCTCCAAAGATGCTGCCAGACCAGCTGAGACTGAGATCTTGTATTTGTATTACGTTTCTCCAATGAGATTTAGTTAGTACTACATTATCAGTTTACCTTAGACACTTTCAGTGTCTATTGTCTGTGCTTTATCATTTCGATGCTTTTATTAGAATTATAAGTTCTTGTTATTCTTCCATGCTATCAATCAGATATTCAATCATTTAGTGATATCTAGCCCAATTTTGATGAAACATTTTGCGGCAAGTAAACTTAATTGTTACATGATCTCTCCTTTAAAAGTTCCTTGCTACAGACCTACTACTTTCATGAAGCGCTTTGATCTTTTGTTCCATTTGGTAGGATTGATGCAGTTCATTATAATACATTTAAGTCCAATTTTCACCTAATTTTAAATCTTAAGCACAGTTGTCTATCTGTTTGTGGAATGAAGATGAATTTAACAAACAGATGAAATGATGTGAGACCTGCAACCACAAACATAGACGTGGTGTTAGAATTTCCTCATGTTTGGTAACGTACCATGTAGCAAAAACACATACTTAAGTGTGCTTCCATTTCAATTTATTTCCCTAGAACAGGTCACCAGAGGCTAAAGCTTGAGGAACACCACTTACGTCAAGCATGACTGGCCAGAAAACCCTCCTGCTTTTACCACTTGCTAGAGAGATATTGGATGGGTTTCCAGGTTTAGAATCAGCATGTTTCAATCATGTTAACACTTTCTGTGAATTATCAAATCCAATTGGTTCTCAAATCCAGAGATTCGGGTTCTGAGGCATAGAGAATATAAGGGAGTATATAATTTTGTTAAAATTGTACTTCAGCTATCCCATGGGATGGGAATGAATTTGAGCTAAACCAGGACAGAATTTCTCTGTAAGCTTCAGGATCCCAATTTGGGAATCAGAAGACAGCACTGTGTGGGAAACAGGCACACATCCAGCTGTGGGTTTTCCCAAACTGACTGACTGATAGTCTGAGGGCAATTTGGTTACTGTGATGTGATCTTGAAGCTGAAATGCCATTAAATGAATCCCAGAAACCTGAGGAAGCAAAAACCACCTTGTCCAACTATGAGGGAGGAGAGGCCACTCCAAGGTGGAGGTGCCCTTCTCTATTAAGTTCAATATAAAATAAATGCCCTGAACAGGAAGGCCACTATGATGGCAAAATCAGGAGATTGGGGAATGATACCTTTATAGGGTGGTTTTAGCTAATCCCGGGTAAGTGGCAAGGGCGTCCAACCCTTCCTGGAGTGCTGGATCCCTTTGCTTCTTCCAGGAGACTGTCCTCAGATAGCTGGGCTGTTCCCTAACAGCCAGTGGCCTGGAGCCTGACTGGCAAATACTGGCCAAGCTCTGACAACAAGCCTTAAATAGACTTTAAGAGTTTTAACTGACTACCCACAGCTTATGTGTAGGTAGCCCTGCCCATCCCATTGCTTGTCTAACAACTTTCAAAGGGCATGAGGAAATACCAGTAAAATGCAGAAATGACTTGTACTGGTCTAAACTGGAATTCTATTTTACGGTTTGCAATACAAAGTCTTACTTGGACCAGTCATTTTACTCTTTTGTTCCTTGGAAGGTTCTTTGGCAGAGACACTGGCACATTAATTGGCAGTGTTGAATTTCACCCTCTCCAGCCTTTGTGCTCATCCCCTACTGGTGCCTAAAAGGCCAGCCCCTAGCAGCAATTAAAATAAATGTGGAGTGAGAAAAGCCAGTGGATACGGGATGGACCATCGCAGCGTCTGCTTGAAGGCTAGTGAAGTGGAGGCACTGCTCAAGAGACAAGCACAAAGAGGTGATGGCCTGATTCAGTATTGTGTCAGCAGCTCTGACTCGAGACCAGATGTAGTAGAAAATAGTACAATAGAATAGAGACACTTTATCCAAATTATAAAGCACATCACAAATTATGTTTGCCAGAATGTCTCATCTGTGACATATTTACTGCTAAATGTTCCAATCCCCTCACACAATCCCACAGCTGTTCTATTGCTGACCATAAAGATCACTATCTCAGCACCTAATGCATTCCAGTTGCAATCTAAAGCCTTGGCACCTCGTACCTTCAAATCCTTATACGCATAAAAATACTGTAAGACAGCTAAGCTGCACAATGTACAGTTCTTTACTGAAAAAAATGGAGACACATCTATTGAGTTAAACGTTTGATAATCATTTCTATGCTTGCATGGCAGGCAGCAGAATTGCAGAATTATTACAATGCAGAAGGTGGCCATTTGGCCAATCATGTCCGCATCAGCTCTATTATATAACGCCAATCTCCTACCTTTTCCCTGCATTACACTGCATTAGAGAGGGTCAAATATGATAAGGAGGAGGCAAGGAGTGAGACATAAGGCAAACATTACTCTGTTTGTATGTCTGGTTACATTTCTCACTAACAATCACCGTCTCACCCCTGCCCCACAGACAAAGATATATTCACAAAATTTTACAAACACTGACATAGTCATTATAATATAATGCAAGATTCAATGGAAAATGTGTAATGTACATGAAAATATCTGTTCCTTTTATATCATTATCTGCCCAACACAGGAGCATTTTCTTTTCATTCCCAGGATGTAGGTATCACTGATTAGATAGGCATTAATTACCTATCCCTGATTGACCTGCAGATAATGGTAATGAGTTGTCATCTAAAACTGCCACAGTCATGATGTAAATACACCATTAATGCTAGATAATTCTGTGATTTTTATTCAGTAACAATGAGGCAAAATTCATAAAGTCACAAGTCAAGTGTGTTGACATGAAGGGAAAATTTCAGGTGGTGGTATTCCTATGTATCTGCTATGCCTATCATGCCAATTGCTAGAGGTCTTGGGTTTAGGCTGTTATGTTGAAAGAGCTTTGGGAAATTGTTACAGCGCATTTTTGTAGATGGTTCACACTTTCTACCACTGAGCTTTGGTGGTGATAGGAGTAAATGTTAATGGGATGCAAATAAAATGGGTTGCTTTGTCCTGAATGATACCAAGTTCACTGGTTGTTGTAGAAACTACAGTAATTCAAGCAAGCAGAGAGTATTCCATCACATTCCTGACTTGAGCCTTATAAAAAGTGAATGGACATTGAGGAATTGCTTGCTGCAAATTCATAGTTTCAGATATGCTCTTGTAGCCATTGCATTTATATAGCTTGTCCAGTTCAGTTGCTGATTAATGAAAACCTTCAGGACATTCAAAGTTGAAGCTACTGCAATGAAAATGATACTGAACATCAAGGGTAATGGTTAGATTCTCTCCTGTTGACGATGGACATTACCTTGCACTATTGTGTCTTTGCAGCTTATCAGACCAAACCTGCATCTTGTTCTCTCTTGCTGCATTTGGACAAGAATGGATTCAGGATCTGAAGTGTGTAGCTATTGTGAACATTGTGTAATCATCAGCCATACATTCCCAGTTCTGACCTAATGATGGACTGAATAGTACTGAGCTTCCACATATTGCCACATACCCTCTACAATTTTATCTCCTGGCCCTGGCCCTAAAGCTTAGTCACCTCAATTATCATGTCACACTGAGCCCCTGTCAAGGCCAGGATAGCTGTGTCTACTAATAGCCTCTAATATACCATCCTCTCACCTGCTTCACTCTTATTGTCACCTCTCCATCTCAGCATGTGGCCTCCAATCACCAGAATTGATTTCCGAGTTTCCCCACAACAGCAGCGCCACTGGTAATTTCTGTTGACCTGACCCTTGGAACTGTCAGTCATCTACCCCTGACCACCTTGGACAGGAAACTACAACTAATGGGTAAATCAAGCCCTGACTGATCTCTGTGTAACTCCCCAGTTGACTTCTTGTGAATCCTCTGACTCTCGCCACTCCAAACAGCCGGTTGTCCCTGACTAAGCTTAAGACTAACATCAAGTGAAGCACTTGCCTTACTGTATCAGGACCCTCCTGACTGAAGACTGTTTCCCTAGACTCGCTGAAACATTACTCCCTTAGAAGCTGAGACGTAGCTATTTTGTTAACGTACGTGCATTGTATTTGCCACATCCGTTGCTGATGCAACCTGCAGGTGGCACACTGACACAACACAGTGTGTGCAGCAACATGTTCACCCCCCACTTGACGGAACACTGCTGACAACCACGACAAGCTGCTTGGCTTGTGTCTGTGCTAAGCAATAAGGCAAGACAGAAGGTGTGTGAGCCTTTAAGGTTTAACTGAGAGGGCATATCATAAAAAGGCAATGCAAAGCAGAAATGTTGTGAGTAACCAAGTAGGTACAAAGTGAGTGAGCGCTAAGAGAGGAACTGAGACGGTACCTTGGTCCAATCCATAGACTAGGTGCCTGACCCTGCACCCGAGGTATCCTGACAGCAGTCTTCTGATAAAAGGTATTGGTGTGCTCAAAAGTGCAGCATTGAAGTGGTGAACTGCATTGTAATTGGGTCAGAGATATGCCATGATGATACTGGTAAATGACCAATGCCAAACTCTATGGATGCGGGCAGTGGCTGCCCGTGGAGCATGCCCCTGAGATTTTGACTGGTCCAGATGGAGGCTCAAAGGAACAGGCGGCAAGCTGGTGCCATTCAGTATCTGCTTTGATTTCCATGTTAGGAATTGTCTCTGTCGACTTTCCAAAAGGCAAATTGGAGGATAAGAAAATGCATGACTATGAGGCAACATGAGGGCATGCTGATACATGTAAATAGGCTTCTTGCCACTAACTAGCAAGATTCTCATCGTACCATTAAAACCTGATTGTAGAATCAGGCTATTTTTTATTCTGAACATCAAAAATGTCATTACTGTCAATTTTGACATATTTCCTTGACTGACTCACCATTGCCCATGTTAATCAACAGCTGGAAAGATTCTAGTTCTTGTTTTCATATTCTTACCTATATTCTTTCTAGGTTTTTGAGAATATATAAAACTTGTCCAAATTCTGTCCTCACATCAAAGTGAAACAAACCTATAATTCCTGTTTGCTTATTGGTTTCACTCACTTTATGATTGGTGATACTTGAAAAGTGTTGGTCCAGTGATTGTTCATTTGCAATCAAAAGAAAATGCCTGCCTGTAGACATTACACCCAATAGCAATCTGCATTTAATTAAAATCATCAAAACCCCCTCTGGATTGAAAAGCTTCCAAAAATTCCCAAAGACAACTTTGTTTAAAGTATGATTAAGTTGTCAAAAACATGACAGCTTCTTCCAGACTAGGTGAATCACAGCCCGGTATGGATGATTAGGCAAAGGAAATGAAGGGACTTGCTGTCTGGATGGTCATGGAGTTGGAATTTGTGCCTATTCTACTTTGAGTAAGATAGCAGTGACTGCCATGGGACAGCTTTGTCTTTCCCCTGTTGCTTTTTTCAGTCAGTAAAGATGGGAAAGGACTTGTCACGGTGTCCAAAGCATTAGGCACCTGTTTGATACATCTGTGTATTACATCACTATATTGGAAGTTGATCATATCTGACATTGCAGCAGATGATATGGCTGGCTTAATGACAGCCTGAAGCCAGCCACTGCCCATTGACAAATACATGTGCTGGAGCCTGTCAGGATGGTTGGTGCAGGCTTGACTATCTTGTTTAGAAACTAATGATCTTCGTGGCATGCATCCCTTTATCATGTACATGATCCTCAGCTTAAACCACTACCAACTGTCTTTCTCTAATGTGAGACAAAAGCCCTTTTATTTTATACAATCATCAAATAACGTATCTGGGATGCATTCTGAACAAACCTCAATATTAATTTTGCATTTTGAAAGAAAGTTTATCTGACCTTGAAACATTAACTCTATGCCTCTCTCCACAAATTGTGCCAGACCTGTTTGGTATTTTCAGCACTTCCTTTAACTTTCAACATTCCAGCCTGTGCAATACTTTCCTTTTATATTTGTTTAAACTGGCCTTGTCAGCTAGTGGAATAGGGGGTGGGGGTAGCGGGGGGGTATCGGTGGGGAGGCGGAAAGGGGGTTTGCTGAATTAGGTTTGTTGTTTCCTGAATGAAACAACTATTTGGATTGTAAATTATCGTTTTCACATCTGCTTTTCTTTGACCATTTTCCTGTTGTGCTTTTTGGAGAATGTTCAAGAACAACAGGGTTCCTCTGGATTTTGGAAGGAACATTTGAATTAATCCACCCCCCCATAGAAACATTCCATTCATGTTCTGGTGCTCAAAAGCTAAGCAATAAACAAAATTTGCTGCAGGAGAAAAAAAAATTAATATTAAAAAAAAGAAAAAATAATTCAAAACATTTCTAACCTTGAAATGTTCAAGTATACACTAAGTGACTGTATGCATCCTCTATAGAAAAGTAAACCAAACGTACTGTAGGTCCATATAGATCTTGAGAAATTGCATTTATGTATTCTACAGGCTCACGTTTACTAAAATTAGCTTCTTCCATTATGTCAGTATTAAGACTGAGTGGAAAGACTTGGGCAGCAATATTTCAGCAGTGACCAAGTGGGAATTTTTTGTTTAGTTTCCAAGAACTCTGTTCACCTCTTTCTACTGACTGGAAACTTTTTCGGAGGATAATTAAGCTTTAATTTGAAGCAGAAACAACTACATTGGTGCAAATGTATTATGTGTCTTTTGACACATTTCAAAGAAATAGATTTGGAATCTGAGTGCAATCTGAATTTAGCAATAATATTTCATTGATTGTTCAATTTTTGTTAAGATACTTTGATCTCTAAAACTGTCTATCAGAGAGAATTGCTGTTTAGACAATGGTTAATCCATAATATTTACTGTTAATAAATGTTTATAAATGTTAATAAATAAAGAAGCTAAATGATAATTCATATAATTCAACTAATAAATAGCCATAAAATAATTAATCACTGTTGTATTAAACAGGTCATTTTACTATAATGTGGATTTGCTATAATGCAATTGACAAATTGGGGACATACTTTCTAAAGCGCAGACTTTTAAAGAGTGTGTTGACTGTAATGCAATTACATCAACACTTTAAGCACTATTTCTAAAGTGTGATTTTTCTATAATTCAGGGTTGCACAAGAATGTAAGCATTGCATTAGAGAAGAGCTACCGATGTAACTGGAGCAGGTGAGTGAGCTTGTCCTTGTACATTTAGGCATTTCAATTTTTTTGCATTCCATGTTACTGGAAGTATGGAGTAATACTGGAAACTTTGGGCATCTAGGATTGAGTGAACATGGCAAACAATGGATTGTCTCCTTGACAAATCAGATTGTGAAATTAGTAGCTCAAGGGCTTAAATTAAAACTAAATTAGCGAATTGAACTGTGCCAATACAATGGCAAATCAAATACAGAAAGAGAACTGAGCAGACAAAAACATTGAGTTAAGAGACAAGAAAAAGAGTGAGACAAGCGTTAAATTGAACATCTTTTAAATCTCTGCTAACAAATCAGAGCATGACAAAATGAAATTCCATATTTCTAGTTGTTAATTTTCAGTGCCAGAGTGGTTTTCAGGGAATAATCCCACCTTTGCATTATTAAATGAGTACTTAGATGGAAATGGGTTAGGGTTATGGCTAAAATCCTGGAATCATTTTAGTCCATATCTACCAAGCAAATATAGACACTTTCTGCCACTCAATAATAATGGTTACCCAGACAATAAGATGCCATTCTCTTCAGACTAACCGTATGCTGGACAACAACCTCTCAGTTTCCACACATCTGCTCTGCCTGACATTGGTGTAGTATTTGCAATGAAACAAATTGTTAGTCTTACTAATATGTTAACAGCAATTTATGGGCTATCATATCCTTTATATCAGAAAACCCATATTGTGATAAACTTCGCAAAATTAATTTTAACAGATTAAAGAGACAATATACTTCAAAAATGTGTTTCAATGTTGTTTATAACTAAAGCATTGTCCACAAGTACAGCAGCCAAGAATTTCAAATCCACATCTGTTTCACTTGGGAAATGAGAACGATTTTCAGAACCATTTCAAGCCAATTGGTTATTAATGTGATATGGTATTTGTTGGCACACATTTACGCTAATATAGAACAGTTTTCAGTAACTCAATGTCCAGCTGGAAGGCATTAACCCTCAAACATCTTCCATGGGTTTTGAGCAAGCTGCCTATTCAGATACCTTTACTTATGGATCCATACTTTTTACTAGCAGAGATAAAGTCATAGAGCCAGAGACATACAGCACAGAAACAGACCTTTTCATTCAAATCATCCATAGTGACCAGGTTTCCCAAAATGAACAAGTCCCACTTGCTTGCGTTTGGCCTATATTCTCTAAACATTTCCTGTCCATGTACCAAGGACTGATCAGGGATATTCCCAATTCCTTCGTCCCCGCCGCATCTGCTCCCAGGAGGACCAGTTCCAAAACCGTACAACCCAGATGGCCTCCTTCTTCAAGGACCGCAATTTTCCGCCAGACGTAGTCGACGATGCCCTCCACCGCATGTCTTCCACTTCCCGCTCCTCCGCCCTTGTGCCCCGCCCCTCCAACCGCCACCAGGACAGAACGCCACTGGTCCTCACCTACCACCCCACCAACCTCCATGTACAACGTATCATCCGCCGTCATTTCCGCCACGTCCAAACGGACCCCACTACCAGGGATATATTTCACTCCCCTTCCCTATCAGCGTTCCGAAAAGACCACTCACTCCATGACTCCCTCGTCAGGTCCACACCCCCCACCAACCCAACCTCCACTCCCGGCACCTTCCCCTGCAACCGCAAGAAATGCAAAACCTCCCCCCTTACTTCCCTCCAAGGCCCCAAGGGATCCTTCCATATCCACCACAAATTCACCTGCACCTCCACACACATCATCTATTGCATCTGCTGCACCCGATGTGGCCTCCTCTATATTGGGGAGACAGGCCGCCTACTTGCGGAACGTTTCAGAGAACACCTCTGGGACACCCGGACCAACCAACCCAACCACCCCGTAGCCCAACACTTTAACTCCCCCTCCCACTCCACCAAGGACATGCAGGTCCTTGGACTCCTCCATCGCCAGACCATGGCAACACGACGGTTGGAGGAAGAGTGCCTCATCTTCTGCCTTGGAACCCTCCAACCACCCTCCAGCTATAGGGAGAGGCTGAACAGGCTGGGGCTGTTTTCCTTGGAGTATCAGAGGCTGAGGGGTGAACTCTGATTTCTCCAGTTTCCTCATTTCCCCTCCCCCCACCTTGTCTCAGTCAAATCCCTCGAACTCAGCACCGCCTTCCTAACCTGCAATCTTCTTCCTGACCTCTCCCCCCCACCCCACTCCGGCCTATCACCCTCACCTTGACCTCCGTCCACCTATCACAATTCCAACGCCCCTTCCCCAAGTCCCTCCTCCCTACCTTTTATCTTAGCCTGCTGGACACACTTTCCTCATTCCTGAAGAAGGGCTTATGCCCGAAACGTCGATTCTCCTGTTCCTTGGATGCTGCCTGACCTGCTGCGCTTTTCCAGCAACACATTTTCAGCACTGATCAGGGATAGTCAACATGGCTTTGTGCGTGGGAAATCATATCTCACAAACTTGATTGAGTTTTTTGAAGAAGTAACAAAGAGGATTGATGAGGGCAGAGCAGTAGATGTGATCTATATGGACTTCAGTAAGGCGTTTGATAAGGTTCCCCATGGGAGACTGATTAGCAAGGTTAGATCTCATGGAATACAGGGAGAACTAGCCATTTGGATACAGAACTGGCTCAAAGGTAGAAGACAGAGGGTGGTGGTGGAGGATTGTTTTTCAGATTGGAGGCCTGTGACCAGTGGAGTGCCACAAGGATCGATGCTGGGCCCTCTACATTTTGTCATTAACATAAATGATTTGGATGTGAGCATAAGAGGTACAGTTAGTAAGTTTGCAGATGACACCAAAATTGGAGGTGAAGTGGACAGCGAAGAGGGTTACATCAGATTACAACAGGATCTGGACCAGATGGGCCAATGGGCTGAGAAGTGGCAGATGGAGTTTAATTCAGATAAATGCGAGGTGCTGCATTTTGAGAAAGCAAATCTTAGCAGGACTTAATGGTAAGGTCCTAGGGAGTGTTGTTGAACAAAGACACTTTGGAGTGTAGGTTCATAGCTCCTTGAAAGTGGAGTCGCAGGTAGATAGGATAATGAAGAAGGCGTTTGGTATGCTTTCCTTTATTGGTCAGAGTATTGAGTACAGGAGTTGGGAGGTCACGTTGCGGCTGTATAGGACATTGGTTAGGCCACTGTTGGAATATTGCGTGCAATTCTGGTCTCCTTCCTTTCGGAAAGATGTTGTGAAACTTGAAAGGGTTCAGAAAAGATTTACAAGGATGTTGCCAGGGTTGGAGGTTTTGAGCTATAGGGAGAGGCTGAACAGGCTGGGGCTGTTTTCCTTGGAGTATCAGAGGCTGAGGGGTGACCTTATAGAGGTTTACAAAATTATGAGGGGCATGGATAGGGTAAATAGGCAAAGTCTTTTCCCTGGGGTCGGGAACTCCAGAACAAGAGGGCATAGGTTTAGGGTGAGAGAGGAAAGATATAAAAGAGACCTAAGGGGCAACTTTTTCACAAAGAGGATGGTACATGTATGGAATGAGCTGCCAGAAGATGTGGTGGAGGTTGGTACAATTGCAACATTTAAGAGGCATTTGGACGGGTATATGAATAGGAAGGGTTTGGAGGGATATGGGCCGGGTGCTGGCAGGATTAGATTGGATTGGGATATCTGGTCAGCATGGACAGGTGGGACCAAAGGGTCTGTTTCCATGCTGTACATTTCTATGACTCTATCTGTTCAAATGTCTTTTAAATGTTGTAACTGTACTTGCCTCCACCACTTCATCTGGCAGCTTGCTCCATATACGCACCACCCTCTGTGTGAAGAAGTTGCCCTGATGAAGGGCTTTTGCCCAAAACGTCAATTCTCTTGCTCCTTGGATGCTGCCTGACCTGCTGTGCTTTTCCAGCACCACACCCTCGACCCTATGCCTTACTTAGTTTTGGACTCCCCTACCCTGGGGAAAAGACCTTGGCTATTCACCTAATCTCTGCCCCTCATGATTTTATAAATTTTTATGAGGTCACCCCTTAGCCTCCTATGTTCCAGGGTAAATAGTGCCAGCCTCTCCTTATAGCCTCTCCTTATAACTCTAGTCTTGGTAACATCCTTGTCAACCTTTTTTGCACCTTTTCTGGTGTAATAACATCCTTGCTATGACTGGACAACCAGAATGGTACACAGTACTTCAAATGTCTGCTCCCAATGCTTCACTAGAATTTGCTTCAAGTAAATATATGATAATTCAAACGTGCATAATTACATTTCCACATTGTGGTGTAGTTTACATTGTTTCACTCAATTTTTAATTCAAATCTCTTTAACCGAAAAAAGAACATTTTTGAATTACAGAGTCTCCCCACTTAGAGATGGTTTCAATCCTGAAAAATTGTAATGTTAAGTGAAATTATTTTAAGTGATGCATGATTTCTCATATGAATCAATGTTAAAACCAGAACTCAGTCTTTGACGATAATTTTTGCTGAGAAAAGCCAATGTTAAAGTTTAAATACTATGCCATTCATGTGCTACATTTAAAATTCCTAGCTGAAATAACTTGCTAAATGAGACAAAGAAAACTTCAATGAAGAAAACAGACTTGTTGCTTGAAGAATAATTTTTAAAGACATTAACAGTGCAGTACAGGTACATTACACTTTCTTTAACTATTGTACCTATGCAGGTAAATTACAGTAGAGTGCAACAGAATTCTTTCAAGACATTCAATCAGCAGTTTCTCTACCAGTACAGATATAAACTGAAGATAAAATTTAAAAACAAAGATTAAAAACAATGTTTCCTTCAGTACTGTTAAAGACTATGCTTTTTCTTCATTTTTAAAAATCAATTCTGTTTCAAAGCTGTGAACTGGAATGGTGAGCTAATGATGAATTTAGAACTATGCTCAGCATCTTATGCTGAAAGGAAAAAAAGACCAAACAAGCTTTTGTTTATTCTTGAGGCCAGGCCTGGAAGTTAATTGCAGATTAATTCCTGATTAAAGGGTTCTGCAGATGCCTTGTCACATAAACAGAATTATATTTAAATAGATATCACAAGTTGGCTAGTACCTGGGAATTGGTTCCAGCTAGTCCGGAAAAGACTTTATGCTCAAGCAGATGGCAAATTTTGAATTATAACTGGGACTTCAGAGAGTTAACTCATCCATCAGGGAGTGGTTAGAGTTTGAGTTGGGTTTTGGATTGCGTTTTCTGAGAGAATGGATCTGAATGTTGATGTTACAAGTGAAGATTTAAAAGCTCTCTGCCCAACCTCCTATGTGCAGCTCTTGGAAGCTCAATGAACAGAAAGCTAAGTTTTAAATATTACTACCTTTATCCGAGTGAACTGAAAAGCTGAAAAGGTCATCTTTAGAAAATCAACCAAGGACCTATCATCTATGCCTGTGAAATAATGCATCATGAAAATCACTTAAGTAATCTAGCCAATTTTGTTATTTTCTTTTACATACCCCTTAATGGTGTTTGTTTGTCTGTCTTTTGTGTGAATCGGGCTGAAAACAAAAGATTTATAGCATAGACCAGTTAGATTAATTTGCTGTTTAATTTTGCTCTCCATCAGGTTTTATATTGTTAATACATTGCTACATCTTTTGTTGAAAATACAAACCAGTGTCTGGAATTGATTATTCACAGAGTCTGGGATGGATTATTCAAAAGTCTGGTTAGTAACTATTGGTGTCAATTTTAAGGATTTTAATTTTACTGTGATGCAAATACAGAGGTAGAAAGGATGATTTGATTCAGCTGTCTGTTGCTGTGTTATAACAGTACTTAAAGATAAATTATGATCTTTGATTGCAGAGCTCAGACACAATGGCATCAACCCGAGCAGAACAATCAGGGAGCCTTGGTAATGGTGCACTGGCACAAGAGATACACTGATGTGTGATACAACCAGGAAGCAAGGGATGTTAAAATGAGGAAAAGTATTTTAAATGAGGATTTTAAATAAGAAATGACTTCAAAACAAAACAACTTTGAAGAGGGAGTTTTAAACGAGGAGTCCTTTGTATTATAAATAAACTACAATGTTTTGAGCAGATTTTCTGGTTAGTTCTTTATTGATTTTAAATCAAAATGCAAAATAGAATTGCCTGAAACTCTTACGAACAATTCAGAATTTGTCTTTGATAGTTTTCCTGTTAGAATTGCTATTCTAAAATGTGCCATCCTTTTCAACTGCTAGGCTTCACTGCAAAATGGTTATTATAAATGTTTATCTCATAGGTACCTTAGAAATGTGAATATGATCAGCTTAGTCCAAGAAATATTCGATTGCCTCACTATTACTCTCTCTGTTATCCTCCCCTACTCTTATCACTGGATATGTTTGCTCTTTCTTTCCTTCCTGTCCACAGTGGTATAGCCTTAAGTTGTTTATACGACATAATTCTTCTCCCTGTGATCTGGAGAATCTAAACTCTTTTATTCACTTCTACTTCCCCTCCTAATTATACTTTATGGACACTGTAGGGGTAGTAACACAAACACTTTGTCTTCTGCTTGAAATGTTCTAATTACAGCATGATTTCCTGCCTATTGTTTGTTTGTGAATTTTTTAAAAGCTCCTTCAATACTTTGCCTACTCCTGTGACTCTGTCTAGAAGCATGGGCACATAATCCAACATTGAGAATTCTTTTCACTTTAAAAACATTCCCTTAATTAATTTTAATGACTCTCTTTTCTTATGACCATAGATCAATTCAGATGAATTAAGCCCAATCAATCTATTTGCAGAAAATCTGGCAGCAAACAAAAAAAACCTACTTTTTGACTAAATACTATGGGTATTTGTATGCCTTAAGCATTGTCTTGAGAGTCTGATGGTCTCTCTCAAAGATATTTGTGTATGGTGGATATCAATTATTTTTTAGCTAAATTATTAATGATGTGCTGAACAATTTTAGGTACATCTGGAATTTTTCATTTGTAGTAACAATCCCACACAATCTACTAACACTCAACTAAATAGTGCTTCAAAATCTGGTATGAGAATTCAAGACATGATTATACGTTGAGGCTTTCCCACTGTTTGATATATATGGCTGCACTACATCCTTATGAAGTCCTTGCCAGGTAAAATGCCTGTTGATTGATGCTGAATTTTCTGCATTCCTACATGTCCTGCGTTGTGAATTTCACGTGCTTCTCACAAAATCTCCTAATGATATCTGGGTGCTACAACTATCTGTTGAACAACTGCCTATTACTGATCTGCAGATCTGTGAGGATGTCAATTCCTCATCAGTATTAGTTTTAGTATTTGATCATTTCAGAACTCTTTCAACTTTAGCCTCAACATGAGCTGACTGTGTTGACTTCCTTAATTCTGGATCCGCTTTCTGAGCTTCCTTTGAATTGTTCAAACCCTGAAAGAAAGTTTCGGTTGTTCTAACATTTGCTTGTTCATTTGACCTGCAGTGATGACATTTGTTTGGTATTCACTGTAGAAGCAAATAACCTGGTCCATAGGGTTAATATTCTCTGGGCAAATGGCAGACACATTCTATCTAACGCAGCTGTGTCCAAGCATAACTTTCATTGTCCTTATGTTATAGGCCAGATGAAACCTCCTCAAAATATACTGAGAAGATAGCCTCAACTCCCACTTTTTCTTATTTTTAAAGGTGAGTGTTCCAGGTGCAATTTGATTGGTCAAACTACCAGGCTTGAAGCAAAACACCCTTTATTTTTACACAAGAGTTAAAATACAGACAAAAGGAAAAGGAATTGGAACAACTTAACTGTATTGGAAAACTTAACAGAATAATAGATTATTTAACTATGAAACAGCAACTATTCCAATATAGCAACAGCCCATAAACACATCCTTGGCAAAGGCAAATTCAGAAAACAGATTGTCTCAGATACAATTCTCCATTCCAGGAGGAAAGATGATTAAGAGAAAACACTGAAAGAAAGAGAGAGAGAGAGAGAGAGAGAGAAAGAGAAAGGGAGAACTCAAGCATTTTCATGTTATAGGGAAAGATATATAGCAGATTTGAAACCCCAATAGCTACTGAAAGTTAAATTAAAATCCTGGTTCTGCAGGAGTTTGACTCCAACCATTCAGGCTGCTTCTATAGTTACAACTTTAAAAAAAACCAAGGCATCACAAACTCTTTACTTTATTGGCTTTGAACAGACCTCTCATAACCTCTGTCTCAACCTCTCTTCATAGACAAACCCCATCAAAACACACCCATTAAAACCATAGTATTGTCACAGTTAGAGTCATAGATATGCATAGCATGGAAACAGACCCTTTCTTCATACTGACCAGATACCCCAACCTAATCTAGTCCCACCTGCCAGCACCCAACCCATATCCCTCAAGACCCTTCCTATTCATATACCCATCCAGATGCTTTTTAAATGTTGCAATTGTACCAGCCTCCACCACTGCGTCTGGCATCTCATTCAATACACGTACCACCCTCTGTGTGAAAACATTGCCCCATAGGTCCCTTTTATACCTTTCTCCTCTCACCCTAAACCAATGTCCTCTCACTCTGGACTCCCCCCGTCCCTGGGAAAAGACTTTATTTATCCTATCCATGCCCCATATGATTTTATAAACCTCTATAAGGTCACCCCTTAGCCTCTGACGCTCCAGGGAAAACAGCCCCAGCCTGTTCAGCCTTTCCCTATAGCTCAAATCCTCCAACCTTGGCAACATTCTTATAAATCTTTTCTGAGCCCTTTCAAGTTTCACAACATCTTTCCAATAGGAAAGAGACCAGAATTGCACGCAAGATTCCAAAAGTGGCCTCACCAATGTTCCATACAACCGCAATATGATTTCCTAACTCCTGTACTCAATAGTCTTACCAATAAAGAAAAGCATACTAAACACCTTCTTCACTATCCTATCTACCTGTGACTCTACTTTCAAGGAGCTATGAACCTGCACTCCAAAGTGTCTTTGTTCAACCACACTCCCAAGGACCTTACCATCAAGTGATTAATTATCCTTACTAATCTCCCTAACTGAATACAGTACTTTGTCAATGTTCACATAACCCAGTCCATTCACTGTTTGGAAACCTGAATCAAATTATCCATGTCTCTGCTTCTCTGAAATAGTTAGATCTAACCTGTTTAAGGTTTTCTGAATATGCAAAATGTTTTAAATTGAGAATCAATCTTGTAACCTTTTCAGAAATCTTTCCAAAACTTCAATTTGGTCTGACATGAGAAGTAACTATAAAATAAACACAACATTCTAAATGAGGCAAAAGCAAGTGCTTTGTTTTATGTAAGTTACCATTTTGTATGTTTTGAATGATTGAATTTTGGTGCTCTAACTTACATTTCAGGTAAAATCTATGCAATATGTTATGATGTCTGCCTGACTGTAACTTACATTTCAGGTAAAATCTATGCAATATGTTATGATGTCTGCCTGACAGCAGACCTGGACATTTGTTGATTGCTGGAAATTCAAGGGAGCCCAGATTGTTCTACCAGGAAAAAACTGCAAGGTTAATGAATGAAAATAATGATAGCAATCCATGTGCCATGGTATGATAATCTGTATTTCCTCAAAGTGTCAGAAAAATATTGAGAATGTTGGATTGTAAAGAGTTGTGCTTTAAGCTATTTATTTTGTTTCAAGCTGCAAGAAGGTTGAACTCTTGAAGATAACTAATCACAAGGTCTATGGTCTTTCAGAGCGAGAGAATTTCTAACATATTTCTGAAAAGTCACTTACATAGTTTGCTAGGGTTGGTGAGAAAAGGAATAGTTAAAGGTCAAAAATCTCAATAGTTCTCTGTGCTGTAATGACAGTGGAAATTCAGGTTAGGATTGAAAAGAAATGGTAGTTACAAAAAATCTGGAAGATTTGCCTAGCATGTAATGTAGGGTGGATTGATCTCTAAGTAATATTCTCAATACAAAGATAGTTCTGGGCTTAGAGGTTACTGGCTGAGAAAGGGAAAGAACAGAAGTAAGTATGATCTAACAAACATTTTAGACTGATTCTGTGAGAACTGAATATCAACTTAAAGGCCAATGTAACATAAACAGTGCGTTAGCAGTTATACTAAAGGTAAGAGTGGTTTAAACTATATGTTGCCAACAAGAATAATGTTTAGTCAATGCTGCTCTTAGTCTTTTGTTACAGTAAATGTCCAAAATTTTGAAGGCTTGTGTTATCTTTCAGCTGTCAACTTGAAGTTTGAACTTCTTTTTAAAGGCTATTGATCTTTACAGAAAGTGTAGCAATATGAATGCAGTTTTAGATATAGCTACATGGCATAGACCTTGTACCTTGTCAGAATTATGCACAATAATTCCAGAAAATTATTTTAAGTCGCAGAATTTACTTTGGTTCCATGCAAAGTTTGCTAGAGGGAGATAAACAATTAGTGACTGGAGGAATAACAGAGGAGGAACAGGAATAGAGAAAGATGAACGCTACTGCAATAAAATCTTGCATTATAGTTCAGTGTTTCAAGATGCTGCCACAGCGTGGTGTCACTTTTTCATATAATATGTCGAAAAAGGCAATGGCTGTTTTCCTAGGGTGGGGGAGACCAAACCTAGAGGCATAAATTTAAGGTGAGAGGGGAAAGATTTAAAAGGGACCTGAGCTGCCAGAGGAAGTGGCGGAAGCTGGTACAATCACATTATTTAAAAGGCATCTGAATGGGTATATGAACAGAATGGTTTTAGAGAGATATGAGTCAAATGCTGGGAACTGGGATGTCTGCTCAGCATGGACCAGTTAGACTAAAGGGCTTGTTTCCAGGGCTGTATGATTATATGACTCTATGTGAAAACCAGTTGCCAGTGGTACCCACAGGAATTAGTGTTGAGGATTTTGATTTTTGCTACGTTTATTAATGGCCTAGAAGTAAGTTTGAAGATGATGCAAAGGCTTATGCAGCTGTCAAGATTGAAAAGACTACATTGCTGCAAACAAATTACAGTGTTGAAATGAAATTGTATTTAATTAAGATATGCATGTGTCCTCTGTTATTCCTCCAGTCACTAATTGTTTATCTCCCTCTAGCAAACTTTGCATGGAACCAAAGTAAATTCTGCGACTTAAAATAATGACATCTGCTGGATTCTCTGAATGGGCTCCTGGGGTCTCAGTTACAGGCCTCCGCTGTTGCTGGAAACATGATGCCACGTCCGAGCTGGAGTTACGGGCCTGGAGATGCGTGGATTCCATACTCCTTCTTCTCCATCCAACACTCCTCAAGATGCTGCTGATCATTGGCTGTCAGGTTCCTCTGCCGTCCCTTTCGCCAATGCTTCCGTTTCTTCAGGTGCCAGGCCTAGCCGCAGACCTGGAGCCTCAGTTAATTAAATGTAATAGCTTCTCTTGAATTCCACAAGATCTTACCTTGTGGACTATTATGGACATAACTTTCTATCAACATAAATAATCAGGCTACATATTCTTATGGAGACACACCCATGGAGGCAATCTGTGACACAGGTTTAAATATAAACTATACAATTTACCATAGCAAAGTTTGCAGTGTATGGTAAAAATCTTTTTTGCATAATCCACTGACAGTGAATACCTTTTGCCTGCACTTGCATTCATTCTTTTTCCTAGATATCGCTACATAAGTAAGGCTATATATAAAATTGCTCAATTTTCCATCAATTTCCATTCTCCATAGAGGTCAATGAATTACATGGATATTAGATGATTTACCATATTTCTTTCACCCTAGTTTTCCTGAGCATTGATTATTTTTATTTTCAGAGTTATCTCCTACCTAGCTTATCTCCTATTATGGATAATTTTTAAATTATTTCACCATCTTTGAAGATCCATCTCCATTACAGACCATTACTTGCTAAGAGATATCCCTCCTAGCTCTCTGTTTCTCTATTTTTCATAAACTGGTACAAAATGTGAAAAAAAAATCTCAAGTGATTTCATATGACTGTGCTTCAGACTTATTTTTGCATCATATTCAAATTACCATCCCAACTATAGCCTGAAATCAGGATCAAACTATTATCTCACCATTTCTATCACAGAACATCATAACATCACAACTAAGAGCATAGATTTTTCAAAAAAAGACTCTTCAGTTTTTATTTGTGATCTGTAATTCTTTAACCAGTCCTAGTTTCACTTGTTCAGATTTGTGGCTGGGAAAATTCAGATTAAATCTGATGTAGACAGTGGATCTGAATTCAAGGTCAATGGATCACAGCATGTCTTGGACTTCATTCCTCTGGTCCATGTGTCCTGCTAATCCCAAGAATCAAAAGTTGCAACATTCAATGCAATTAATTTCAAGATATATAGTAAAATGTTAGTCACTATTATTAATGTGCATAAGGAGTTAATTTGCCTGAACAAATGGCACCAATTTCAGAGAAGTAACTGCACATTTGAACAAAATGAACATTTTTAAATCATTAAATTCATTTGAGGGAATCCTCATTTATTACTAAATTAATGAAAGTTTACGAGGAGAAATTTATGATTGTCTATAGATAATTGACTGTTTTAAATGTCTAACCTTTTGATTATATTTGATTAACTTCCATAAAAACATTGTCTAGAAAAGTGATTTTTGAGAAAATTTGCAGTTCAGGTTGATGATAAGTCTATAAGTTAGCTCGCTGAGCGTGAAGGTTTGTTTTCAGATGTTTCGTCACCATACTAGGTAACATCATCAGTCAGAGTCTCCAGTGAAGTGTTGGTGGTATGTCCTACCTCTCTGTTTATAGGTCTTGGTTTCGTAAGGTGAGTGATGTCATTTCCAGTTCTTTTTTTCAAGGGAAAGTAGGTAGGATCTAAATCGATGTGTTTACTGATGGAGTTCTGGTTAGAATGCCATGCCTCTAAGAGTTCTCGTGAGTGTCTTTGTTTTGCCTTTCCCAGTGTGTGTGTGTTGTCCCAGTCAAAGTGATATCCTTCTTTGTCTGTATGTATAGAAACTAGTGATAGTGCATTGTGTCTTTTGGTGGCCAGTTGGTGTTCATGCATCCTGGTGGCAAGTTTCTGCTAGTTTGTCTGATGCTGTGCTTTTTACAGTTCTTGCATGATAGTTAGTTTTGATGTTAGTTTTGCTGGTAGTATCTAATGGATCCTTTAGCTGCATCAAGACATTATTTCAATGAGCTATATCACTTTACAGCACCCAAGAACTATAAAAAGCAAAACAAAAATATCTATACAATGTTTTCAAGAAAAATGGGTACCCATTAAATACAATCCGCCAATTCCTCAGAAACAAACCCAAACAAGCAAACACAATGCAACCAAAAACTATAGCCACATTATCTTACATCAAAGACGTATCAGAAATGACTTCCAGAGTACTCAGACCCCATGGCATCATGGTAACCCACAAACCTACCAACACACTTAAGCAGCGATGAATTAACCTAAAAGATCCATTAGATGCCACCAGCAAAACTAACATAATTTACAGACACCATGCAAAAACTGTAAAAAACCACTACATTGGACAAACTAGCATGTAAATTGCTACCAGGATACATGAATACTAACTGGCCACCAAAAGACACAATGCATTATCACTAGTTTCTATACATACAGACAAAGAAGGACACCACTTTGACTGGGACAATACACACACACTGGGACAGGCGAAACAAAGACATGCACGAGAAATCTTACAGGCATGGCATTCTATCCAGAAGAACTCCATCAATAACACATCATTTTAGATCCTGTCTACCTTCCCTTGAAAAAAAGAACCGGCAATGACGTCACCCACATTAAGAAACCAAGACAAATGGAGAGGCAGAACATACCACCAGCGCTTCATCGGAGACCCTTACTGATTATGTTACTTAGTATGGTGATGAGAAGTCTGATAACAAACCTTCAAGCTCAGTGAGCTAACTTACAGAGTTGTCTCGACAAAGTGGGAATGCTTTGAAATTCTTTTTTCTTACGCATCACAATTGCGGTCTCAATGTTCAGCATAGCTTCTATTTGCAATGAAACATTACAAAACCCAAACGTTTTTAAAATTACAATATGGCAGATCAGTTCAGTCAAGTTGTATGTTCTCCTTGAGGTACATAGTACCTCATGGTTAACTCATGATTGAACTATGTGTCCTACACCGACACATCTATAGGAAGTGTCACCAACTGTACAAGCTTGAGTTTTGAGTTTTGAAAGTTGTTACTGTTGTGCATTCACGCAGCTAAGAAGTTCTTGGATGCCATGTGTATAGGGATGTTTTTTTTCACAGGTTAGGAGAGTATGGGCAGAGAGGGAATAAATGATGGCCAGACAGGCTGAGAGAACAGGCAGGCAATGCAGGAGTCTTTAAATGCAGGACATCAATAGCAGCAATGTTACGATTACTTCCCAGTGCCATGTGCTAGTGAGCATTGGAATAAAGTTGCCATAGGGATGCTCTCTCATTAGAGGGAGCTAACTCATGGTGGTTTAACCTGTCGGTCACCATGCTTCAGGCAAGGGAGATGTTGAGAAGGAGAATCATTCATGGTAACCTCAACCAGTGCAGGAATTAAACCTACACTATTAGCGCCACTTGGCATCACAAGCCAACTATCCAGCTGACCTAGCTAATTGACCTCCAAAGGAGGAGTCATTGATTGAAGAAGAAGCTGGTATTTAGTGTCAGAGAGAGGGTATCAGATCTCTGAGGCATTGCGAACTGGGACAGATGGGACTTGCACAAGGATGGGTTACACCTGAATATTTGCTAGTGATGTTGTGAAGGGTTTAATCGGACTTGTTGTGGGGAGGGGAAGGAATCCAAGTAGTCGCTCAAATTGTTAAAAAAAAAAGCTGTTGGCGGGACGAAGAAATGAGCAAAGTCAAATTAGGAGACAGGCAAAAGGAAGACAAGTATCAGCTAACTTTAGAATGTAGGATAATGTTAAAAACATAAAGATAATGACATTACCTGAATGCAAGCAGTATTCACAACAAGGTGGATAATTTCAAAATGAAACCAAATGGACCATATGACATCAGTGAAGGCACCAGGAGGCAAACACAGCCCTGTGTCCCCTGGAAAGTTCTCCTTCCTAACATCTGGGGCCCAGTGGCAAAAGTGAGAGCTGTCTCACAGACTAGTCCAATAGTAGGCTGACATAGCCATACTCATGGAATCACACCTTACAAACAGGTCCCTGACATGATTGTCATCCCTGAGTATGTGCAGACCCACTAACAGAATAGACACAGCAGAGATGGTGACATAGAGTTATATGTTCAGGAGTTCTCAACAATGATTCCAGATGATCACGATATCAGATCAAACAAGGGTATGGACACTTCCTGCTGGTTACCAGGTACTGTCCCATCTTAGCTGATGAATCAGCATTCCACTGTACTACCACTATTTGCAGAATGGTGGAAATTTCAATGTTCACCACCAGGAGTGGCTTAGCAGCATCACTACTGATTGATCTGATCAGGTCCTAAAGGACATAGCTGCTAGCCTGGGTCTGCAACAAGTGGTGAGGGAACCAACAAGAGGGAAAAACATACCTGACCTCACTCTCAATGATTTGCCAGTTGCAGATGCATCTGTCCATGACAGTATTGGTAAGAGTGACCACCGCACAGTCCGAGTGGAGACGAAGACCCCCTTCACATTGAGGGCAATCTCCATTGAATTATGTGACACTGTCGTCATGTTAAATGGGATAGATTTCAAACAGATCTAGCAACTCAAGACTGGGTATCCATGTTGCACAGGGTATAATCAGCAGCAGCAGAATTGTCTTCAAACACAATCTGCAATATCTTGGCCTTATATATCCCTCATTTTATTATTATCATCGGAGAGTGTTAGAGGACATGCCAGGAGCAGCAGCAGGCACTCCAAAATTAAGTGTCAAATTGTGAAGCTCCATCACAGGACTCCTTCTGTGCTAAAATGCACAAACAGCAAGTGAGAGGCAGGACTAAGCATTCAACAATCAACATATCACATCTAAGTTCTGTGATCCTGTCACATTCAGTAATGACTTAAACAAATCATTGGAGGACATAGCTCCACAAGCATCCCCATCCTCAATGAAAGGGGAGCAAAGAATGGGAATAGCAGATTTCTAAATTCCACAATGCCATCAGGAAAGAATCCCAAACCAAACTGAGTAGGTTATTACTGAATAAGTGCTGCTTCTAGCACTGTCGATGACACCTTCCATCGCTTGTTGATAACTGAGAGTGGACTGTTGGGGCGGTAATTGGTCAGATTGGCTTTGTTCTGCTTTTTGTGTACAGGACATACCTGAGCAATTTTCCACATGGTTAGGTAGATGCCTAACTGAACTGAAATACATCCCTCAGTCCAACTCATCCACGCCATCCAGACATCCCAATCTGACCTAGTCCCATTTGCCAGCACTTGGCCCATTTCCCTCTAAGCTCTTCCTATTCATATACCCATCCCGATGCCTTTTAAATGTTGTATTTGTACCCATCTCTGCCACATCCTCTGACAGCTCATTCCATACATGCACCACCTTCTGCATGATAAAGTTAGTCCTCAGGTCCTTTTAAAATATTTCCTCTCTCATCTTAAATCTATGCCTTCTAGTTTTGGACTCCCCACTCTAGGGAGAGAGCCTTGGCTAGTTACCCTATGCATGCCTTTCATGATTTTATAAACCTCTATAAGGTCACCCATCAGTCTCCGATGCTCCAGGTAAACAAGTCCCAGCCTATTCTGCCTTTCCCTATAGCTCAAGCCCTTTAGTACCAGCAACATCCTTATAAACCTTATCTGTATCCAGTGAGTTGTTTAATTGTACACCATCATTCATACCTGGATGTGACACGCTTGCAGAATTTTGATTCTCCATTGGTTGTGGAATCACTTGGTTCTGTCTATTACTTGCTGTTTTTGCTGTTTGGCAGACAAGTAGCCCTGTTTTGTAGCTTCACCAGATTGACACCTCATTTTTAATTTTGCCAGGTCCTGGCAAGCTCTTCTACACTCTTCTTTGAATTAGGTCATTGACCTTGGTTTAATGGCCGTGAGGTTGCAGATTGTATTGGAGTACAATGAGGCTGCAGCTGACAGCCCTTAGTGCCTTCTGGATGCCCAATCTTGAATTGTCAGTTCTGTTTGAAGTATGTCCCACTTAGTACAGTAATAGTGCCACACAACTTGTTGTAAGATACTCTCGATGTGAAGACAGGATTTTGACTCCACAAGGACTGTGCAGTGTTCACGGTTACCAATACTGCCCTGGACTGATGCATCTGCAGCCTGGTGAGGATGTGGTCAAGTATGTTTTTCCCTCTTCTTTGTTCCTTCACCACCTGCTGCAGACATGGTGCATCAAGTAAGTCCTTTAGGACTCAGCGTGCTCAATCAATGGTGGTGCATTCAACCCGTCCACTGCTGGTGATGGACATTGAAGCCCCTACTCAGATTATTTTCTGTTTCCCAGTCAGCCTTGGTGCTTCTTCCAAGTGTTCAGGAGGAACATGGAGGAACAATGATTCATCAGCTGAGAGACAACATGGTAACCAGCAGGAGGTTTTCTTGCCAATACTTAACCTGATACCATGAGACTTCATTGGGTCCAGAATCAATGTTAATGACTCCAGGGCAGCTTCCTCCTGACTGTATACCACTGTGCCACCACATCTGCTGGGTCTGTTCTGCTGGTGGGACAGTTCTTATCCAGGAAAGATGATGGCGGTGTCTGGGACATTGTAAAGAATGATTTCATGAGTATGACTATGTCAGACTGTTGCTTGACTCTTCTGTGAAACAACTCTCTCAATTTTGGCACTAGCCCCCAGATGTTAGTGAGAACTTTGTAGGGGAGACAGGGCTGTGTTTACAACTGTTGTTTCTGATGCCTTAGTCAATATTAGGCTCCATTGATGAATGTAGGGCAGTGATTGATGAGAGTAGGGCAGTGGATATTGTCAGCATATACTTTACTAAAGAATTTGACAAGGTCCCTAAATGATAGGCTGGTCCAGAAGATTAAGTCACATGGCATCAATGATGAATTGTCAAGTTGGATATTTGCTTGGTCATAGAAGACAGAGGTAGTTGTGGGGGGATGTTATTCTGTCTGGAGGTCTGTGACCTCTGGTGTTCTTTAAATATCACTTCTGGGACCTCTGTTGTTTGTAATATTATATATATATATATTTAGTAATTGACACAAAAATTGGTGAAGTTATGGATAGTGAGGAAGGTTATCAAGGGATACAGCAGGATATGGACCAGTGGGAAAGTTGACTGGGGAAGTGGCAGTTGGAGGTTAATCTGGATAAGTATGAGTTGATGCATTTTGGGAGGTCAAATGCAAAAGGAAAGTATACATTGAATAGCAGCAGCCTTAGGAGCATTGATATACAAAGGGATGTTAGGGTCCAAGTCCATTGTTCTCTGAAGGTGACAACAATAAGGTAGTACAGAAGGCATATGGCATACTTGCCTTCCTCAGTTAGGACACTGAGCATAAAAGTTGACAAATCATGTTGCTTTATAAGACTTTAGTTAGGTCATATTTGGGGTATTGTGTGCAGTTCTGATCACCACAATACAGGAAGGATGTGAAATTTTGGAGAGGGTGCAAAAGATCTTTAGCAGAATGTTGCTTGGACTGGAGTATATGAGCTATAAGGAGAGGTCGGACAAACCTGGATTGTTTTCACTACAGCATCAGAGGCTGAGGCATGGATAGGATCTTTTTTCCCAGGCTGGGAATGTCAAATACTAGGACCATAGGTTTAAGGGTAGAGGGAATATGTTTAAAGGAAATATGTGAGGCAAGGTTTTATGCAGATGGTTGTAGGTGTCTGGAATACACTGCCAGTGGATCTGGTAGAATTAGATATGATAGCAATATTTAAGACACATTTAGACAGACAGGCAAGGAATAGAGGGATACGGATCACGTGCAAGCAGATGGGATTAGTTTAGAATGGCAACAATGTTAGCACAGACATGGTGGGCTGAAGGGCCTGTTCGAAGTTCCATGTTCTGTATTCTGTTTTATGTTCTATATTCAGTTTTTTCCCTTTTATTGTTCACACGGTTGTTACAACTGAATGGCTTGCTAGCCAGTTTCCGAGGACATGTCAGAGTTAATCACATTTCTGTGTGCTTGCAGTCACATATAAGCCAACAGTTTCCTTCTCTAAAGGACTTTACTGAAGCAAGTGGGTTCTTCCCAACAATTGACAATAGATTCATGGTCATCGTAAGACTCTTAATTCCAGATTTTAACTGAATTCAAATTCCACCATCTACAATGGTGGGTTTTAAACCCTGGTCCCCAGAACATTACCTAGGTCTCTGGATTTTGAAACTTTGCGTACCTTTATGAAATAAAGTGTTATTTGATATGAATAATTCTGTACTTGACTTTGGCTGACACAAGTTTCTCCATTATGACCTATTTAGTTGAACTGTTTTGAATGGAAAATTAAGTCACTCATTAATGTCATTTTGAAAGCTGTTCTCATCAGCAACAGGCTTCAAAACAGTGTCAAGTACAGCTCGTTTACAATGAAGGCTGATTGCTGCATTGCAGAAACAAAACAAAAGGCTTCTTTTTCAGCGATTTGACATTTTGTTACTTCAAATATTTAAATTTGACTCATGTGTTGAAGATCCACTTCATGAATGAATGCTATAATTTGGGCCTGAAATTTCAATGCAGTGCGGAAATAGCATTATGTTGGAACAGGTGTTACATCTTTTGAACAAGATGCTAATCTCAACGAAGTGATGTGTGCAGGTCCAGAAATTCTGGGCTGTAGTTTGAATTTCCTAAACATGTCACAAGTTGTTAAAAGCTTTGGATTGCAAAACCGACCTTATATAAGCCAAGTGTTGTTGTGATGAAGGTTTATAATATATTATTGTTATTTGGGACCTTGGATTAGAAAGTTGGGGTAATTGGTTTTTAGTTTTGTGTAAGTTACTTGTTTGTTGTTTAAGGAGACAGACCCATTTTCTTTTGCCAAAGCAAATAGCAATTTCCAAGAAATGAGATGACTGAAGTGAAATGACTAGATAAGCCACCTGGTGAGATGTTGCTGAAGTAGTTATTACATAGAGCTTTAATGACTCACTAAAGTAGAGATCAGAGTGGAAATGAAGGTTCATTTAGAAGAAAAGATCCATTCTGGCAGGAGCGTTATTTAGCAGCTTCAAAGTAGTCAAAATAACAGGAAAAAGCCATAATTTTTCTCCTTAAAGTTTGGCGAGAAAGGAATAGGCCATTTGGTTTTTTGAGGCTGTTCTGCCATTCAATAAGATCAATGATGCTCTATTTGTGTTCTGAATTCCATTCAGCTCTCTGGGTGGAAAACAAAGTTCCCTTATCTCTGTTCCGAATGAGTGGCCCCTAATTTTAAGAGTTTCCTAGTTCTGGACTTACCCACAAAACAAAACATCCATTTCATGCCCACTTTGACAGGACAATTCAGGATCTTACAAAATTCAGTCAAACCATCCTTCACTCTTCCAAATGCCAGTAAAATTAAAACCTTAGTTATCTAATGTTCATAAGACAAACTGTGCTGTTAACCAGTGTCACTGTGTCTCAGGAAGTAACCGATAGAATCACATCTGGTAAATAGAAATGCTAATAATCTCAGCAGTCAAGTGTAAAATTAAGGAGTGAAGATAGATAGTGATACTTCACTGAGGTTGAGTATCAGTAAAG